>NC_056749.1:511529360-511586948 GCF_019279795.1 Protopterus annectens
AAGGAAAAGAGACCTTTCTCCTGAAATACTGATAGAACCGTATTCTGAGGAGTCTGTTATTTCATACTCTGAAGAGGAACAACTTTTGACTGCTTATGAGGATTCAGATGCAGAGGAATCCATTCCTTCTGCCTCCCCACCAGAAGACCTTTCCTTTAGGGAAACCCTTCACAACCTCAGGGAACATTTCCACTGGAAATCACAGGACTTCCCTCAGTCTAAGAAAAGACTGATAGTTTCTAGACCTGCTCCAGCACAGACCCTTGGCCATCCTGCCAATCTTAGAGGTGGTTGATGATGTCTTCCATGATTCCAGTTTAACTCCTGACACCCTCACACCTGCTCCCAGAAAACCTGACAGGTATTGAGTACCACATTCTCACAAATACCTGTACAGAAATCCTGCTGCAGACTCTGAGGCCATTACACAGGCACCAAAAGGAGCTAAGGCTCCTTCTACAAAGAATCCTATTCCTTCTGACCGTAACTCCAGAGCTCTAGACAGATGGGTAAAAAAGTATGCACCTCTGCAACCTTAGCTGTCAGAGCACTCAACTGTCAATTCCACATGTTAAAATGTCCGCAATACACTTTGAAGCCATTAAAACAAAATAGTTCAACCTTTCCTGACTGTGCCAATTCGAAAGAGTTAGCAGATTTACTGCACTCTACTTGTCAAGTGGCAAAACATTCATTACACTGTGGGTGTATGGCGCCCTAGAAGCTTCAAGCAGGCAGCAGTGTGAGGATCTTTCATTAGGAGACATGCATGGTTGAAGGAACAACCTCTCCTTGATCATGTGAAATCTAAATGACTTGATGCACCCTTGGATAAGGACTGCTTGTGTGGAGTAAAAGCAGAAGAGGTGCTTAAAAAGATTAAAGATGAAGCAAAATCTATGCAAACAGTAAAAGATTTCCTTCAGGTACAACCTGCTAGGTTCAGCAGGAATTTTCCCTAAAAACACTGATCCTTTCCTGCACCTAGCAGACAGGGGAAAGTAAGTCCTGCAGGGACAGACCACCCAGACTCCTAGCCCAGGGATAGCAGAGAACCAAACAGTGGACCACTTCCACTCCAAAGGCAGGGATTTCTAAGCCATCCCTGTATGGCAAAAACTCTCAATGACTCCCTCTCCCCACTCTGCTCTCTTTTCACTCACCAAAAACTAGGAGGTTGGCTCTCCCTCTGCAAAGAAAATTAGCTTTCTGTAACAGAGGACCAATGGGTCTTAAAGATAATTTTTCAGGGATACAAATTCTCATTCAACGAACTCCCAATTCTAAGAGGGTACCCAGACTTGCCTCCAAATCAGCGGGCAGATGCATTGAAACAAGTCCAAACTCTCATAACCCAAGGAGCAGTAGAACCTGTCCCCTCAGATCAAACAGGCAAAGGCTTTTATTCCAGACTATTCCTTGTTCCCAGAAAAGATGGCACTTGGCGCCCCATCCTGGATCAATCCATTCTGAACACCTTCCTGGTGGTCCCCAAACTCAAAATGCTAACTTTGCAGCAACTGCTGCCTATGCTGACAAAAAATGCCTGGTTATTTACCCTAGATCTAAAAGATGCATACCTCCATATCCCCATAAGGGAATCCTGCAGGAAATTCCTTTGCTTCAGAGCAGGCTCACAACACTTTCAGATGCTCTTCATGTTTCACTGTTGCAGTCATCTCACTTGGGTTATCTGCATGCAGGTATCCCTCAGTCAGCCCAAATACCAGAGTCTTGGGATTTGTGTGTTGGATGCTGTCGCCTCTTCCATGACGTCAGGGGTATAAAACATGCAGCCAACGCCATTACATCAGCTTTTCTTGCCACGCGGGAGCCCAAAGCAGAAGCAGTTCACAAGTGCCGATCAGCTGCTACCTGAACTTTTCGTTTTTCGAGTTTCAAACCTGAAGTCTTCTAAAGCCAAGTACCCCATTTGGGGATTGTTTTTTCTTGCTCTAACCGATGTCAGAAAAAGTTAACAATTGTCTTGCCCGTGGAAAGCAAATACCTCACAGAGATTTTCATTCTTACTCCGTCACCTGTTTAGGCCCAGACCACGACGTTCCTCACTGTCGGTTTTGTGCCTTGTTTAACGCCTGAACTATTCGTCATCGGGCTATCTTTGTTACTAAATTCTTGCGCTCTGTTTCTCCGTATTCCGAAATGGCTTCGGTAAGCCATCCGACTACCGATCTTCCGAAAAAAACGTAAGGATAAGGACAGAGACAGACCGCATAGGTCAAAAACTGCCGATGACGTTTCCGTTAAGCTAGTTGCCAGTCCGCCAGTACTTAGGCACCTTCACAGCCCCTGATACCTGCTTCTACAGATTCGCAGGCCTCTGCTGAGACCCACTCGGAGTCCGGTATGCCACGAGAGGCTTCTTCGATTATGGAACCTGCGGATGTCTCTACCTTGGATGGGTCCGGAGCCACTGTGCAGGCACCGGCTTCTGAGGGTGTATTCCGACCTTCTGATGTTCGTATTTAAACCTACAACTTTGTTTCAGACTAAAATGACTGAGTTTCTCGGGCCCAGAGTTCGCACTACGCCTAGAAAACCGATGACCAAAGTGCATGCTCAAGCTCCCATGAACAGAAAAAAATGCTTAAAATGGCTGAAGACCTTATAACTCTAATCAAGGGAAGCCAGCTTTCCCCCTCTAAAAGACAAAGAATTGATTTCCCTTCTTATTCACAGACCATGAGTCCGATCCCTCTGATTACCAGGACATACCCTTATCTACCTATGAGGATTCGGATGCAGAGGATTCCATTCCCTCTGCCTCCCCTCCAGAGGACTTTTCTTTTGGTGAAACCTTGCATACCTTGAGAGCATTTCTGCTGGGAATGCCAGGACTACCCACAGTCCAAGAAGAGACTCAGAGAATTTTTAGACACCTCAGCACAGGCCTCTAGCTATACCCCCTGTCCTGGATATTGTAGATGATGTTTTCATGGAATCCAGTCTTACTCCTGATACTTTACCACCAGCTCCTAGAAAGCCTGACAGGTACTATAAGGGTACCTGACTCTCACAAATTTCTCTTTAAGAATCCCACTGCGGATCCAGAGTCTATTTCCTAGGGACCTAAAGGTATTAAGGCTACTACAGTCAAATGTCTTACCCCTTCGGACAGGGATTCCGAGGGCTTTAGACAGATGGGGCAAGAAGGTATATACCTCTGCAACTCTTGCCATCAGGTCTTTAAATTGCCAGTTTCACATGTTGAAGTACCAGCAGCATATTGTGGAACTAAACAAAAAATGTTTTTGATTCCAGATTTTGCCGAAAATAAAGATTTACAAGAGATACTGCATTCTTCAAACCAGGTTAGTAAACATACTTTGCAGTGTGGTTTTGATGCCTTAGAAGCATCTTGCAGGGCTGCTGTCACTGGGTCTGTACTGAGAAGGCATGCTTGGCTGAAGGAACAAATCTTGCCAGACCATGTCAAAGCAAAATTATTAGATGCTCCATTAAACCAGGAACATTTGTTTGGCACAAAAGCAGAAGAGGATCTTAAAAAGATGGTGTAAAAAGCTAAATCTATGCAAACTGCTAAAGATTTCGTACAGGTACAGCCACTTGGATTCAGCAGACAATGGCCTTCTAAAACTGGTCCTTTCCAGTCCCTACCAGGTCTTCTCAGCCCAAACCCAGGGGTAACAGACCATCAAGGCTACATTGTCAGGGTACCCAGAGATCTAAACAATGGAGTGCTCCCCCCCTCAAAAATAGGGAGTGGTAAGCCACCCCCTTATGGAAAAAAGCTTGCAGTGACTTGTCTATCATCCTTCCCTGCTTTGCCCAAGTACTTGCACTCCTAGGAGGAAAACTCACCCCGCATGCAAAAAACTGGATGTCCATTACCCAGGACCGATGGATCCTAAACATTGTATCCCAGGGATACAGATTCTACTTCCACTCACTGCCAACCCCAAACGGGTTGCCTGACCTTCCTCCAAACCAGTGGGCAGAGGCTCAAAAGCATGTACTTTCTCTTCTCAGTATCAGGGCTGTGTAACCTGTTTGAATAGAGCAAAGAGGACAAGGTTTCTACTCCAGACTGTTCCTGGTGCCCAGAAAAGAGCTTTTGGCACCCTATCCTGGACCTCTCCATTCTCAACACCTTCTTGGTGGTCCCAAAATTCAGAATGCTTACACTACAACAGCTGCTTCTTATGCTAGCCAAGGACTCCTGGCTAGTCACCCAAGACGTAAAAGAAGCTTATCTACACATCTCCATAAGGGAATCTTGCAGGAAATATCTACGTTCTCTGCACTTCCCTTTGGCTTATCTACTGTGCTCCCTTGGTATTTACAAAGTGCCCGGCTCCAGCCATTGCATACTGCAGGCAGAGAAATATTCATATTTATCCATACTTGGACAATTGCGTGATTCAGGCAGACAGTCAGGAATTGCTAGTTCAGTACCTGGCATTTGTAAAGAGACTTCTAACTTCTCTGGGATGCACCATCAATGAAAAGAAATCACATCTGGTGCCCAGCCAAAAGATTGTATTCCTGGGAGCAAGCTTGAACACAACTTCCCAGATGGCATTCCTTACTCCAGAAAATCAGGTTTATTTGACAAACTACTTAAAACTAATGGCCACCAGAACCCAGCTGTCTGCAAGAAAAATACTGCAAGCCCAAGGGTTCATGGCTTCATGCATTCTACTAATTCCATATGCATGACTGCATATGAGGAAACTTCAGTGGTTCTTAAGTCTCTGGTGCCAACATTCTCAGGACCTAGAAACAATTATCTCTATCATTTCTTGTCTAAGGGCAGAGTTCCTTTGGTGGGCAGCGGCTTGCAACCACAACAAGGGACTCCCTTTCACTCAGCTCCTCGCCACACAAACCCTGACAACAGACGCATCAGACAATGCATGGGGGGCTCACATGGCTGGCAAATGCATTCAAGGCAAATGGAGCCCAGGCTTCCGAGGGTGTATTCAGTAAACATCTTTACATTAAAACGACTTCAGCCTCAAAGGCAAAGATTAAAGCACCTTCTAAAGCAAGGAAACAAACTCAAGAGCCACGTGGACAGGCCTCTATGCCCAAACATCAGATGCTCAAAATGGCCGAAGACTTGATTACCTTGATCAGGGGTTCCCATCCCCCTCCTGATAAGAGGCTTATGCAAGACACTGACCATGAATCTTCAGATCAGGTTTCCATTTCTTCAGATTCCTCTTCTGATCAAGAATATTCTCGTCCCCCCTATGAGGATTCTGATGCTGAAGAATCTATACCTTCAGCATCTCCTCCTGTGGACTATTCTTTTGGGGAAACCTTGCATACCATAAGGGAGCATTTCCACTGGGAGAGCCAAGGTTACTCAGAATCTAAGAAAAGGCTCAGAGACTTTCTTTTACTACCTCAGCACAGACCTCTTGCTATTCCACCTATTCTAGGCATTGCAGATGATGTATTTTCAGAGTCCGGCCTGTCTCCTGACTCTTTACCCCCTGCACCTGCTAAGCCAGACAGATACTACAGGGTTCCAGACTCTCATAAATTTCTATATAAAAACCCTGCTGCTGACCCAGAAACTATTTCACAGCTTCCAAAGGGGTCAAGGCTTCCACTGCAAAAAACCCAACCCTTTCTGACAGATTCAAGGGCACTGGATAGATGGGGGGAAAAAAGGTTTACACAAATGCAACTTTGGCTATAAGGCCCTTAAACTGTCAATTTCATATGCTTAAGTATCAGCAACATGTCATGGGATTGCTTAAACAGAAAATGATGTTAAATTCTGAATGTGCAGAAAACAAGGAAATGCAGGATTTATTGTGTGCAGCAGAGCAAGTTGAAAAACATACTTTGCAATGTGGTTTTGATTCTTTGGAGGCCTCCTGCAGGGCCGCAGTTACGGGTTCTGTAATTAGGAGGCATGCTTGGTTAAAGGAACAAAATTTGCCTGATCATGTTAAAGTTAAATTACTAGATGCACCTTTACAGCATGATACTTTGTTTGGTGTTGAGGCAGAAGAGGTGTTGAAGAAAATGGAGGACAAAGCTAAATCTATGCAAACTGTCAAAGATTTTTTACAAGTACAGCCACCTAGGTTTAGTAGACACTGGCCTACAAATAATTGGTCCTTTCCTCTGTCAGACAGACCTCAAAGGGGCAGATCCAGACGCCTTAGGGGCAGATCTCAGGTGCAAGGTTCTTATAGGCTCAAGCAATGGGGTGCTTCTACCTCCTAAGCTGGAGAAGGTAGATCACAAACATACAGAAAACAATCCCAATGACTTCCCTCTGCCTGCACCAAGCACTTATCTTCTGGCAGCACTTTTAGGGGGAAAATTAGCACTTTTTGTTCAAAACTGGCACATCATAACCCAGGACAAGTGGGGTGTTCTTCGTGTTTCACTGTTGCAATCATTACATTTGGGTAATCCTGCTGGCAGGTTGCCCTCAGTCGGCCTGAATTCCAAAGTCCTGGGTCCTGCGTCGGCTGTTGTCGCCCCTTCCCTGACATCAGGTGGTCAGGAGTATAAAAGATGTGGCCGACGCCATTTTCTTTAGTCTTTCTTGCCGCGTGGTGCCTGAAGCAGAAGCAGTTCGCAAGTGTCAGTCGGCCGACTCCTGAGATTTTCGTGTTCGAGTTTCAGATCCGAAGTCTTCAATAAAGCTAAGTACCCCATTGGGGAAAGTTTTTTCTTGCTCCAGACCGATGTTAGAAAAAGTTAATAATTGTATTTCTTGTGGAAAGCAAATACCTCATAAGGACTTTCATTCTTACTGTATTCCTTGCCTAGGCCCTGAATCACAATGTTGCTGGTTGTCGGTTTTGTGCTAGATTTAACCAACTCACTATTAAGCGTCAGTATGATTTTGCTTTAAACTATTTTGGACGCCGGTTTAATTATCCAATTATCCAGAAATGTCGTCGGATAGCCATCCAACTACCGGAGTTCACAAAAAACGCAAGGAAAAGGAAAGAGATAGGCAACCAAGCCCCAAAACCGACGACGAAGCTTCTCCTAAGCCAGTCGCCTTTTCTTAGTGAGGCGCTTTCGCAGCCCCTGACGCCCTAGAGTCGCAGGCCGCTACTGACTCCCACTTGGAGTCGGCCATTCCGCTGGAAACCCAAGGTATTGGAGCCTCGGATACTATTCCTTCAGATGGGTCCGGAGCCACTTAGCAGGCACCGGCTTCTGAGGGTGTATTCAGACCTAAGCATCTTTACATTAAACCAACCTCAGCTTCAAAGGCAAAGACTAAAGCACCTTCTAAAACAAAGAAACAAACTCAAGAGCCACGTGGACAGGCCTCTATGCCCAAAAAACAGATGCTCAAAATGGCCGAAGACTTAATTACCTTGATCAGGGGTTCCCATCCCCCTTATGATGAGAGGCATAGGCAAGAGATTGACTATGAATCTTCAGATCAGGTTTCTATTTCTTCTGATTCCTCTTCTGATCAGGAATATTCTCTTCCCCCCCTATGAGGATTCTGATGCTGAAGAATCCATACCTTCAGCTTCTCCAGAGGACTATTCTTTTGGGGAAACCTTGCATAGTATGAGGGAGCATTTCCACTGGGTGTGCCAAGATTTTTCAGAATCTAAAAAGAGGCTCAGAGATTTCCTTTTTACATGTTCTTCGTGTTTCACTGTTGCAGTCATTGCATTTGGGTAATCCTGCTGGCAGGTTGCCCTCAGTCGGCCTGAATTCCAAAGTCCTGGGTTCTGCGTCTGCTGCTGTCGCCCCTTCCCTGACATCAGGTCGTCAGGGGTATAAAAGAAGCAGCCGACACCATTTTCTTTAGTCTTTCTTGCCGCGCGGTGCCCGAGGCAGAAGCAGTTCGCAAGTGCCGGTCGGTCGATTTCTGAGATTTTCATGTTCGAGTTTCAGATCCGAAGTCTTCAATAAAGCTAAGTACCCCATTGGGGAAACTTTTTTCGTGCTCCAGACTGATGTCAGAAAAAGTAAATAATTGTATTTCTTGTGGAAAGCAAATACCTCATAAGGATTTACATTCTTCTACAACATCTGGCATTTGTGAAAAGACTTCTAACATTCCTGGGGTACACAGTCAACGAAAATAAATCAAAACTAGTACCCTCTCAAGAGATAATATTCCTGGGTGCAAGCTTAAATACAACTGCCCAGATGGCTTATCTCACACCAGACAAAGAAAGGCAACTGACTACCTATTTCAAAATGCTGGCAACAAAGGCCCAGTTATCTGCAAGAAAAATTCTGCAGGCTTTGGGCTTCATGGCATCCTGCATCCTACTAATTCCATATGCAAGACTGCATATGAGGAAACTTCAATGGTACCTAACTAGACTCAACATTGCCACAGCCTGGAAACATTAATTACCCTCATTCCCTGCCTGCAACAGGAGTTTCGATGGTGGGCACAGGCCTGTCACCACAACAAGGGACAGCCATTCACTTTACTCAAAGCCAGGCAGACACTAACAACGGATGCAACAGATTATGCCTGGGGGGCCCACATGGCAGGAAAATGTATTCGGGGCACATGGCCTGCAAGCCAGATGCATCTTCATATCAATCAAAAAGAGATGCTAGCTGTTCAGAATGCCCTGACAGCTTTCAAAGATCTACTTCATCCAGGACAACTACTGATAAAGACGGACAATACTACAGTCATGTGGTACATAAACAAGCAGGGAGGCTCACATTCCTACCCCCTCTACAGACAAGCCATGACTTTGTGGGACACAGTATTGACTTATCAAGTTCACCTGCAAGCACAATTCCTGCCAGGAAAAATAAATACTCTGGCAGACGAACTAAGCAGAAACCTTATGGATCCCCACGAGTGGAAACTGGATCCACAAGTCTTAAGCATAACAAGAAAATGGGGATGCCCAGACATAGATCTATGTGCCTCCCCTCACAACTGCCAACTACATTGATTCTGCACAAGGATTTATCACAAGCAAGCGTGGAAAGTGGATGCCCTATCCTTCAGCTGGAAAAACCTAACAGTATATGCCTTTCCTCCACTGCCTGTCCTCCCCAAGGTACTCCTAAAGGTCAGACAAGAGAAGCCAAAAATGATACTGATTGCCCCAGACTGGCCACGCCAGCACTGGTACCCAATCCTAAAGAACTTGTCTCAAGGTCCAGCCTGAACATTGCCTCAAACTTCTCACTTACTGACCCAACAAAACAATCAGATCCTGCACAGCCAACTCAGGACCTGAAATCTGGCAGCATGGCGGATAATGTAGCCATTCAGAACACTCCTTTCTCCAAAGCTGTAATGGATGTTATTTTGGAGGCCAGGAGGCCCAGTACCAGAAAATCTTATGCAGAAAAATGGAAGAGATTCTGTGCTTGGAACTAGGAACAAGGAATGGACACGTTACTACCAAGTATTCCTCAGATTTTACAATACTTAACTGAGATGTTGGACAAAGGCCTATCCTTTTCATCAATTAAGATTTATGCCTCTGCCATTTTAGCCCATTACAATTCGGAACCACATATCTTTTCTCATCCTTTAGTAAGGCAGTACCTCAGAGGGGCCAAAAACATAAGACCTCCAAGGAGAGCACCAATACCTGCATGGGACCTCAGTTATGTCTTGGAGAAACTCACCTTGCCTCCTTTGAGCCAGCCTCAACAGCTGATATAAAATTCTTATCCTGGAAAACAGCTCTGCTCCTAGCAATAACCTCTGCAAGACGAGTCTCGGAGTTACAGGCACTCATGGCTGTGGAACCTTTTATCATTTTCCATCCAGACAGGGTTTCTTTGAGGACGAACCCTACATTTATGCCTAAGGTGGTGTCCAGTGTGGCCCTTTACCAAACCATTCACTTGCCTATCTTTTATCCAAACCCACAGAACAAGAGTGAGAGACTTCTGCATGCTTTGGACATACACAGACAGCTACGCTTCTACGTGGACAGAACTAAAGCTTTCAGAAAGGCTGAGCAACTTTTAGTGGCATATGCTACAGGATCACAAGGAAAGGCTTTCTCAAAACAGACTATTTCAAAATGGGTAGGCCATTGCATTCGTTTCTGCTACTCACAGCATGGCAAATCAGTGCCTAAGGGCATTAGGCCACATTCTACCAGAGCAGCAGCCACTTCAGCAGCCTTCCTCAGAGGAGTACCAACCAAAGACATCTTAGAAGCTGCAACGTGGAGTTCAGTGCACACTTTTACACAGCACTACCACTTACCTCCCTACTCTAAATCCAGAGCAGGCTTCGCCACTGCAGTTCTGCAGGGCCTCATAGCCTCTCCTAATCCTATTTAGCCCAGCCACCCATCCTCAGCTTTGGGATTCAACCCAAGAGTAATGACTGCAACAGTGAAACAAGATGAACATAGTACAGTTGTGTACCTACCATAAATGTAGATGTTTGAGTGTATTCACTGTTGCAGTCCAGGTTACCCTCCCACCATCCCCCTTTCATTTGCTGGGTTTTATCTGTACTTCTCTATTCTATACAACCTATGTGGTGTATTTGCTTGTAAGATGAAGGAAATGTTTACTTTAGTGCATGCATGTTTACTGGCATAATCTATTTAGCCTACCCTTTTGGGGGGCACCTGACATCTGGGGCAAGAAAAACTGAAGAAAATGGCGTTGACTGCATCTTTTATACCCCTGGTTCACTGACGTCAGGGAAGAGGCGACAGCAACCGACGCTGGACCAAGACTTTGGAATTCAGGCCGACTGCGGGTAGCCTGCCAGCAGGATAACCCAAGAGTAATGACAGCAACAATGAATACACTCAACATCTACATTTATGGTAGGTACACAACTGTACTTTTCTGCTACCTACACCATGGCAAGCCAGTGCCTAAGGGCATTAGGCCACATTTAACCAGAGCTGCAGCCACTTCAGTAGCCTTTCTCAGGGGAGTACCAACCAAGGACATTTTAGAAGCTGCTACTTGGAGTTCAATGCACACGTTTACAAAGCACTATCATCTGCCACTCTACTCTAAATCCAAGGCAGGCTTTGACACTGCAGATGTCCTTCATGGATGCATCTGCAGTCATAACAAATGGGTTGTCCTGTCGTCAGGCAGCCCTTCGGTCGGCCGGATTCCAAAGTCTGGGTCCGGCTGATGTCGCACTTCACCCGACGTCATCTCTGCTGGTCTTCGGGTATAAAGGCATCAGCCGACGTCATTTTCCTCAGTCTTTCTTGCCGCGTGGCGCCCGAAGCAGAAGCTGTTCACAAGTGCCGGTCGGTCAGATCCAGAGATTACTACTACCGAATACTACTTCGAAGACTTCTAAAAGTTAAGTACCCGTTGGGGACTCTTTCTTGCCTCAGCCGATGTCAGAAAAAGTCAATAACTGTTTAACTTGTGGGAAACAAATACCTCATAAAGATTTCCACTCTTACTGTCTGCCTTGCTTAGGCCCAGACCACGACGTAGCAGCCTGTTCGGCCTGTGCTTCCTTCAACCGACGCTTAGGCGTCGGTCGGAGTTTGCTGAACAGTTTTTCGGCTCAGATTTTGCGTACATTATGCCGTCGGATCCTCCGACTACCCAAATTGTTAAAAAAACGCAAAGAAAAAGACCGACACTCGCGGTCCGCGGTTTCGGCCGAAACCACGGTTAAGCAAGCCGCAAGTGTCTCTGTTTCGGCCGAAACCGAGAAAACCGGTCAATCTTCAGCCGAATCCATGACTACTAGTGAAGCTCCTGCTACCTTAGTTGAATCGGCCTCAGAAATTTTGCCTACAACTGTGGTTCCTAGTGATTTATCAGACACCATCCCTTTGGATGTCTCTACCCCAGCACGTGGTGCTGCTAGGCCTCCTGCAGCCATGTCTATTAAGGCCTTTGCCAGGGCTAAAGCAGCCAAATCTGTTAAATCAGTGCCTGTTAAGCCCCCCTCACACAGGCCCACTTCAAGTTCACAAATGCTTACTCTGGCAGAGGATTTAATATCCTTAATTAGGGGATCCCAATCTCACCCAGACAGGGCCTCTCAGCCTCCAGAAAAGAGACCTAGAGCAGAGCCCCCCGAGCCAGTGTCCTCTGATGATTCTGCGGATGACTCAGACATTACAGACCAGCCAGAGGCTCCCTTTTCTACTTATGAAGATTCCGATGCTGAAGAATCCATTCCAGCTGCCTCTCCACCAGAGGAATTTTCCTTTGGGGAAACCTTACATGCCATGAGAGAACAATTCCAATGGCAGGGACAAGATTTCTCAGATTCAAGAAAAAGGCTTGGGACTTTTCTGCACTTACCACAACATAGGCCCTTAGCTATACCTCCTGTACTGCCTGTTGTGGATGATGCATTTAATAATGTTTGCACTGCTCCTGATTCTTTACCTCCAGCCCCTGCCAAACCAGATAGATTTTACAGGGTGCCAGACACTCATCACCACCTGTACAAGGCCCCACTTGCAGATCCCGAAACTATATCCCAGGGGCCTAAGGCAGTAGCCTCGACCACAGCAAAAAAACCTATTCCTTCTGAAAGGGAATCCAGGTCCTTAGAGATGGGGAAAAAGTTTACACCTCTGCTACTCTCTCAGCTAGAGCTTTAAACTGTCAGTTTCATATGATCCAATACCAAGAGTTTATGCTTGATCAGTTAACTAAAAAACTATCCTCTGATGAATCCTTAGATAAGAAATATGTATTAGAAATGGTGAATAACATCCAACAGGTTAGTAACCATTCCTTAAAATGTGGCTATGATGCACTGGAGGCTTCATTTAGATCAGCCATGACTGGCACAGTGATAAGAAGGCATGCATGGTTGAAAGAACAGGTCTTACCGGATCATGTTAAAGCAAAGCTGTTAGATGCTCCTATGGATAAGACAAATCTATTTGGTACACCTGCCCAGCAAGTAATGAAGAAAATGGAAGAAAAGGCAAAATCTGTACAAACAGTTAAAGATTTCTTACAGGTTCAGCCCCCAAGGTTTAGCAGGAACTGGCCTGCCAAAAATTGGTCCTTTCCAGACTCCACAAAATCCCAAAGGGGCAGGAATAGACGCTCTAGAGGCAGAAATCAATCCAGAGGAGGTGCCTACAGAGGACGACAGTGGCAAGGCAATAACCGAGGCACAGACACAACCACTGCCACTGCAACAGGACAATCACAGTGACTTGGCTCTGACACCGCCTACCAGGGAGCAAATAGCAGCACCTTTAGGCGGAAAGTTAGCCTTATTTTCAAAAATTGGCACTATATCACAAAGACAAGTGGATTTTGCAAACCATAGACCAAGGCTACGGTTCCACTTCCACACCTTACCAGTAAAGAGGAATGCCAAACCTACCTCCAAATCAAAAAACAGAAGCTCTACACCAGATAGCGAAATTAGCAAAGATGAGAGCTGTGGAAAGAGTACCAATAACAGAACAGGGCAAAGGATTCTACTCCAGACTCTTCCTAGTACCAAGAAAAGAGAAAAGTTGGAGACCTATTCTCGACCTGTCCGTCTTAAACACATACATCATTGTCCCAAAATTCAAAATGCTGACCCTACAGCAACTTCTTCCCATGCTGGGCAAGGAGTGTTGGCTGGTAACTCTAGATCTCAAGGAGGCATACCTGCACGTCCCCATTCGACCAAATTGCAGAAGATACCTCAGATTTCTTGCAGGATCAGAGCATTATCAATTCTCAGCATTGCCCTTTGAAGCTTATCTACTGCCCAGAGTATTCACAAAATGCCTGGCATCAGTAATCGCTCACTGCAGACTACAGGAATCCAAATTTATCCATACCTGGACGACTGCCTGTTACAAGCGGACAACAAAAGCAAGCTGACAACAGATTTAAAAGGGTCATTTACTTGCTACAAGCCCTGGGATACACAGTCAATTTACAAAAGTCAAGGCTGATACCATCCCAAACAAGAACATTCTTGGGCGGAATTGGACACAGTAAAACAAATGGCATTCCTAACTGCAGAAAAACAAAAGAACTCCCTCTTTACTTCTTGGCATTAACAAAGCAGAACAAACTAACAGCAAGAAAAGTTCTGCAGGCCTTGGGCTTCATGGCATCATGCATAATCTTGGTCCCACATGCCAGACTGCATATGAGAAAGCTACAGTGGTACCTAAAGAATTTATGGTCTCAACACAGGCACAGCTTAGAAACAGAAATCCCACTAATCCCATGCCTAAAACAGGAGTTCCTATGGTGGGCTCAAGCATGCCAGTCAAACCCAGGCTTACCCTTCCACAACTTTCGAGCAAGCCAAACCATCACAACGGACGCCTCAGACCTAGGATGGGGGGCGCACATGCTGGACAAATACATACAAGGATTGTGGACTCAAGACCAGCTGCACCTGCACATAAACCAAAAAGAAATGCTGGCAGTAAAACTGACAATCCAAAAATTCAGACCATTCCTCAAAGAAGGCCATTTGATGATAAGGACAGACAACACCACAGTCATGTGGTACATCAACAAACAGGGAGGCACTCATTCATACTCCCTATGCAGAATGACTTTGGACCTTTGGAATCTGGCTCTGAGCTACAACATCCAGTTACAGGCAATATTTGTGCGGAAAAGAGAACACCCTAGCAGACATGTTAAGCAGAACCACCTCGGATGCTCACGAATGGATGCTACACCCGGACATCTTCAAGGCCATCACAAAGAAATGGGGAATGCCACAAATAGATCTATTCGCATCCCCACTCAATCACCAGCTCAAAAAATTCTGCACAAGGACATTCCACCCACTTGCATGGAAGGTGGACTCTCTATCCATCAGCTGGAAAGGCCTGACAGCATATGAATTTCCACCTCTTCCCTTGATGCACAAGGTACTACTGAAAATCAAAGAGGAACGTCCAAGGATAATCCTGATAGCTCCGAATTGGCCAAGACAACACTGGTACCCATTGCTGAGGAGCATGTCTCGGGAGAGAATGTGGTCAATACCCCTGATGCCTTTGATGTTAACTCAAAACAACTACAACATCATGCATCCAAACCTAAAAACCGTGCAACTGACTGCCTGGAACATCACATAGCAGCAACTAACCCAGACCTTTCCCAAAGGGTCAAAGACATTATCCTTGAAGCCCGCAGACCTTCAACAAGAAGGAACTATGCAGGAAAATGGAAAAGGTTTGTCATTTGGAGTACTGAAAGAGGAAAAGATGTGTCTAACATAGATATTGCTCACATTCTGGAGTACTTGGCAGAGCTTCTACATACAGGCCTGTCCTATTCCTCCATCAAGATACATGCATCAGCTATTTCAGCAGAATACAGCTTGATCCACCTGTCTTTCGCATCCTCTACTCAGGCAGTTCCTCAGAGGGATCAAGAATGTAAAACCTCCTAGGAAACCACCATTACCAGCATGGGACTTGAACTTTGTGCTAGAAAAGTTGACGCTCCCTCCTTTTGAACCAGCAGCAACAGCAGATCTGCAACACCTGTCATGGAAAACTGCTTTCCTACTGGCAATTACTTCAGCAAGGAGGGTTTCGGAACTACAGGCCTTAATGGCAGTGCAACCCTTCCTAATCTTCCATCAAGATAGGGTGTCCATGAGAACTAATCCTACATTTATGCCTAAGGTGGTATCCAGAGTGTCTCTAAACCAGGCAATCCACCTACCTACCTTCTTTCCCAATCCACAGAACAGGGGGGAAAGACTGCTGCATACCTTGGATGTACACAGGCAGTTACGCTACTACCTGGACAGAACCAAAAGTAACAGAAAAACTGACCAGCTTTTAGTAGCCTATGCAACAGGAAGGGAAGGAAAAGCAATTTCCAAACAGACAATCTCCAAATGGATAGGAAATTGCATAAGATTCTGTTACTCCTACCATGGAAAACCAATTCCACAGAACATAAGACCTCATTCTACAAGGGCTACAGCCACTACCACAGCTTTCTTACAAGGAGTGGCAACCAAGGACATTATTGAGGCGGCTACTTGGACCTCCGTGCATACATTTGCCAAGCATTATAATTTAGCTCTATACTCTAGATCCCGAGCAGGGTTTGCCACTGCTGTACTGCAAGGGATCCTAACTACACCATAATTTTTCTTCCTCCACCCTTAGTTTGGCTATGGTATTCTACCCATTTGTTATGACTGCAGATGCATCCATGAAGGACATAGTACAGTTTTGTACCTACCATAAATGTAGATGTCCGAACTGGATAGCATCTGCAGTCAGGATTACCCTCCTTCCCCTCTGTGGTACTCCTAGGGTATTTACCCACCTAATAGCTAGCTGGGGGGGGAGTCTCTTATGGTGTATTTGTTTGTATATATGTACATACATGCTTATTTTTGTGTTTGCCTTCTACTTTTTTGGAAACATTGGCATTTATCCAAAATTTAGCCTTCCAAGATGGCAACTGGCATCTGGGGCAAGAAACACTGAGAAAAATGGCGTCTGCTGATGCCTTTATACCCGAAGACCAGCAGAGATGACGTCGGGTGAAGTGCGACATCAGCCGAAGCCGGACCCAGACTTTGGAATCCGGCCGACCGAAGGGCTGCCTGACGACAGGACAACCCATTTGTTATGACTGCAGATGCTATCCAGTTCGGACATCTACATTTATGGTAGGTACAAAACTGTACTTTCTGCAGGGCCTCATAGCCGCTCCTAATGCTGTTTAGCTCCAGCCTCCCATCCATAGCTTTGGGACTCTACCCAAATGTAATGACTGCAACAGTGAAACACGAAGAACATAGTACAGTTGTGTACACTTACCATAAATGTAGATGTTCGAGTGTATTCACTGTTGCAGTCCAGGTTACCCACCCGCCATCCCCATTTCTTCTGATGGAACCTATCTTTCCTTCTCTGATTTATACAATCTATGTGGTGTATTTGCTTGTAGATGAAGGTAAAGTTTATATTGGTGCATGTATTTATATGTATATAAATTTTGGCTACCCTTTTGGGGGTACCTGACATCCGGGGCAAGAAAAACTAAAGAAAATGGCATCGGCTGCATCTTTTTATACCCCTGACGACCTGACATCAGGGAAGGTGCGACAGCAGCCGATGCAGGACCCAGGACTTTGGAATTCAGGCTGACTGAGGGCAACCTGCCAGCAGGATTACCCAAATGTAATGACTGCAACAGTGAATACACTTGAACATCTACATTTATGTTAAGTGTACACAACTGTACTTTCTAAACAGTGTCACAGGGCTACAAGTTCCATTTCCATACTCTGCCAAAGGCAAACGTCTAGCCAGATCTGCCAAAAAATCAATGGGCAGAGACACAAAAACAGGTCTCATCCCTCATGGACATGGGGGCCATTCAGCAAATACCAGAGCAAGAGCAGGGACAAGGATTTTACTCAAGACTGTTCTTGGTACCCAGAAAGGACAAGGCCTGGAGGCCGATACTGGACCTATCTATTCTGAACACTTTCCTGGATATTCCAAAATTCAAAATTTTGACTTTGCAGCAGCTTCTGCCCATGCTAGGCAAGAATGCTTTGCTTGTGACTTTAGACCTAAAAGAGGCATACCTGCATGCCCCAATCAGACAATCATGCAGAAGATACCCAATATTCAAGGCTGGTTCACTGCTTTACCAATTCTCTGCAATGCCCTTTGGCTTATCTACTGTGCCCAGGGTCTTTACAAAGTGCCTGGCACCAGTAATTGCATTCTGCAGACATAGAGGAATACAAATATATCCTTACTTGGGCGACTGTCTCATTCAAGCAGAGAACTAGGACATTCTTATTCAACATCTGGCATTTGTGAAAAGACTTCTAACATGCCTAGGGTACACAGTCAACAAAAATAAATCAAAACTAGTGCCCTCACAATAGATAATATTCCTGGGTGCAAGCTTGAATACAACTGCCCAGATGGTTTATCTCACGCCAGACAAACAAAGGCAACTGACTACCTATTTCAAAATATAGGCAACAAATGCCCAGTTATCTGCAAGAAAAATTCTGCAGGCTTTGGGCTTCATGGCATCCTGCATCCTACTAATTCCATATGCAAGACTGCATATGAGGAAACTTCAGTGGTACCTGAAAAGTGTTTGGACTCAAAATTGCCACAGCCTGGAAACAGTCATTACTCTCATTCCCTGCCTGCAATGGGAGTTTCGATGGTGGGCAAAGGCTTGTAACCAGAACAAGGGACAGCCATTCACATTACCTCCAGCCAGGTAGACACCAACAACGGATGCATCAGACTATGCCTGGGGAGCCCACATGGCAGGAAGACGCATTCAGGGCACATGGTCCTCAAACCAAATGCATCTACATATCAATCAAAAAGAGATGTTAGCTGTTCAAAATGCCCTGACAGCCTTCAAGGACCTACTTCATCCAGGACAACTACTGATAAAGACAGACAACACCACGGTCATGTGGTATACAAACAAGCAGGGGGGCACACATTCTTACCCCCTTTGCAGACTAGCCATGACATTGTGGGACACAGCTTTGACTTACCAAGTACATTTGCAGGCACAATTCCTGCCAGGAAAGGAAAATACTCTGGCAGATGAACTAAGCAGAAACCTCATGGATCCCCACGAGTGGAAGCTGGATCCACAAGTCTTCAGCATGATAACAAGGAAATGGGGATGCCCGGACAATAGATCTGTTTGCCTCCCCTCTCAATTACCAACTAAAAAGATTCTGCACAAGGACTTATCACAGACAAGCATGTAAAGTGCGCGCCTTATCTTTCAGCTGGAAAAACCTATCAGTATATACCTTTCCTCCACTGCCTCTCCTCCCCAAGGTGCTCCTAAAGGTTAGACAGGAGAAGCCAAAGATGATACTGATTGCCCCAGACTGGCCACGCCAGTACTGGTATCCAATACTAAGAAACTTATCTCTATACCCAGCTTGGACCTTACCTCAAATACCTCGACTACTGTCTCAGCAAAACAATCAGATCATGCACAGCCAACTCAGGACATTAAACTTGTCAGCATGGCGGATAATGTAGTCATACAAAAAACACCGCTCAGTAAAGCTGTGATGGATGTCATTCTGGAAGCCAGAAGGACTAGTACTAGAAAGTCTTATGCTGGAAAATGGAAGAGATTCTGTGCCTGGAACCAGGCACAAGGAACTGATACAGCAGTACCAAATATTCCCCAGATTTTGCAATACTTAACTGAGATGCTGGACAAAGGCCTATCTTTTTCATCAATTAAAATTCATGCCTCTGCCATTTCGGCTCATTACAATACAGAGCCACCACTTTTTTCTCACCCTTTATTACAGCAGCATCTCAGAGGAGCCAAAAATGTAAGGCCTCCAAGGAGACTACCATTACCTGCATGGGACCTCAACTATGTCTTGGAAAAGCTCATCCTGCCTCCTTTTGAGCCAGCTGCTACTGCTGATATGAAGTTTCTATCTTGGAAAACAGCTCTGCTCTTAGCAATTACTTCTGCAAGATGAGTTTCAGAGCTACAGGCGCTCATGGCTGTGGAACCTTTCATCATTTTTCATCCAGACAGGGTCTGTCTGAGGACAAACACAACATTTATGCCTAACGTAGTGTCTAGTGTGGCTCTTAAACAAGCCATCCATCTGCCAGCCTTTTACCCAAATCCACAGAACAAGGGGGAGAGAATTTTGCATTCTTTGGACGTACACAGACAACTTTGATTCTACTTGGACAGAACCAAAGCTTGCAGGAAGACAGAGCAATTACTAGTGGCATATGCTTCAGGATCACAAGGAAAGCCTATCTCAAAGCAGACTATTTCTAAGTGGTTAGGCCGCTGCATTCATTTCTACTACTTACACCATAGCAATCCAGTTCCTAAGGGCAATAGGCCTCATTCCACCAGAGCTGCAGCCACCTCAGCAGCCTTTCTCAGGGGAGTACCAACCACAGACATTTTAGAAGTGGCTACTTGGAGTTCATTGCACACCTTTACAAAGCATTATCATCTGCCACTCTACTCTAAATCCAGGGCAGGCTTTGCCACTGCAGTTCTGTAGGGCCTCATAGCCGCTCCTACTACTGTCTAGTTCCAGCCTCCCAACCATAGCTTTGGGACTCTACCAAAATGTAATGACTGCAACAGTGAAACACGAAGAACATAGTACAGTTGTGTACACTTACCATAAATGTAGATGTTCGAGTGTATTCACTGTTGCAGTCCAGGTTACCCACCTGCCTTCCCCCTTTTTTCTTTTGGATCTTATCTTTCCTTCTCTGATTTATGCTACCTATGTGGTGTATTTGCTTTTAGACTAAGGTAAAATTAATATTGGTGTATTTCTGAATATATTATATATATATCAACTTTGGCTACCCTTTTTGGGGGCACTTGACATCTGCGGCAAGAAAAACCGAAGAAAATGGCTTTGGCTGCTTCTTTTATACCCCTGATGACCTGATGTCAGGGAAGGGGCGACGGCAGCCGATGCAGGACCCAATACTTTGGAATTCAGGCCATCTGAGGGCAACCTGCCAGCAGGATTTACCCAAATGTAATGACTGCAACAGTGAATGCACTCGAACATCTACATTTACGGTACGTGTACACAACTGTACTTTTCCAGCCCCTTCCAGGTCTTCTCAAGCCAAACCTAGACACAGCAAAAGCCCCAGGTTTCAGTCCCAGGGGACACACAGGACTAAGCTGTGGGGGGCCTCCATTTCCAAATATGGGAGTAATAAGACTCCCCCTATGGTAAACTGTTTCAATGATGTCCGTTTAAAATTTCCAAGCACTTATCAACTGACTGCCCCTTTGGGGAAAAGATTGCTCTTCATGCAAAGACCTGCAAACTCATTACCCAGGGCAAATGGGTTTTAAATGTGTCCCAGGGATACAGATTTCACTTCCACACGTTGCCAACACCAAGTGGGTGGCCGGACCTACCCCCAAATTAGTGGGCAGAGGCCCCAAAACAAGTACTTTCTCTCTTAAGCATGGGGCTATTCAGCTGGTACCGGAAGAGGAAATGGGACAAGGTTTCTACTAGAGACTTTTCCTGGTACCCAGAAAAGACAATTCATGGTGTCCTGTCCTGGAGCTGTCTACTTTAAACACCTTTTTGGAAATTCCAAAATTCAAGATGCTGACTCTTCACCAATTACTTTGTATGCTAGGCAAAGATGCCTGGTTGGCAACACTAGATTTAAAAGAAGCATACCTGCACATCCCAATCAGAATCTTGCAGAAGATACCTACGCTTCAAAGCAGGCTACAGGCACTGTCAGTTCTCTGCACTGCCCTTTGGCTTATCTACTGTGCCCAGGGTATTCACAAAGTTCCTAGCTCCAGTTATTGCATTTTGCAGGCAAAGAAATATTCAAATATACCCATACCTGGACGATTGTCTAATTCAGGCAGAAAGCCAGGACATGCTTTTGAATCATCTGGCCTTTGTACAAAGGGTTCTAACTTGTCTGGGGTACACCATGAAAGAAAAGAAATCAGACCTGTTACCCTGTCAACAAATTATATTCCTGGGAACAAGCTTGAATACAACTTCCCAGATGGCTTACCTCATGCCAGAGAAACAAATTCATTTGACAACCTACTTCAAACAAGTGGCCACAAAAACCCTGCTATCTGCAAGACAAATTCTGCAAGCCTTAGGGTTCATGGCCTCCTGCATTCTTCTAATTCCATATGCAAGACTGCATATGAGGAAACTACAGTGGTATCTAAAAAGCCTATGGTGTCACCATTCTCAGGATGATTCCTATCATACCTTGCCTGCGCCTAGAATTCCTTTGGTGGGCTGAGGCCTGCCACCAAAACAAGGGACTACTTTTCACACCACCCCCTGCCGCCCAAACGCTAACAACAGATGCATCAGACTATGCATGGGCGGCTCACCTGGCAGGGAAGTGCATTCAGGGCAAATGGAACCCAAGTCAAATGCACCTGCATATCAATCAAAAAGAAATGTTAGCTGTACAGATTGCTCTGACAGCCTTCAAGGACCACATTCTTCCAGGACAACTTATGGTAAAGAACGGACAACACCACTGTTATGTGGTACATAAACAAGCAGGGGGTACACATTCTTACTCCCTCTGCAGACTAGCCATGGCATTGTGGAACACAGCCTTGCGCTACCAAGTGCACCTACAAGCTCAATTTCTGCCAGGAAAATGAAATACACTGGTAGACGGACTAAGCAGAAACCTCATGGACCCACACGAGTGGAAACTGGAACCAAGGATTTTCAACATGTTGACAAGCAAATGGGGGAGCCCAGATATAGACCTGTTTGCCTCTCCCCAGAACTACAAGTTGGACCAGTTTTGCACAAGGATTCCCGACAAGCAAGCCTGGAAAGTGGGTGCTCTGTCCTTCAGCTGGAAAAACCTGTCAGTCTATGCCCCCTCCCCCCGACTCTGCTTTCCAAAGTACTACTAAAAATCAAACGGGACAAACCAAGGATGATTTTGATTGCTCCAGACTGGCCACGCCAACACTGGTACCCCGTCCTGCGCAGTGTGTCACGGTTATCCCCATGGCACCTGCCTCAGACTCCTTCCTTGTTGTCTCAGCAGGAGAACCAGATTCTGCACCCTCAGCTTCTAACATTGAACCTTGCAGCCTTGCTAATTACATAATCTCTCCTCTACCATCCCTCAGTAAACCTGTTATGGATATCATTTTAGAGGTAAGGAGGCCTAGTACTAGAAAATCTTATGCTGAAAAATGGAAAAGATTCTCTGCCTGGAACCAGTCTCAAGGGATGAGCACAGCTGCGCCCAATTTACCTCAGATTTTACAATACTTAACTGAGATGCTTCACAAGGGCCTGTCTTTTTCCTCCATTAAAATTCACGCCTCAGTCATTTCAGCTCATTATAGCACAGAACCTCCCCTCTTCTCTCATCCACTGCTCAAGGAGTTCCTCAGTGGGGCCAAAAATGTGAGACCACCCAGGAGAGCTCCAACCCCAGCCTGGGACCTTAACTTTGTTTTGGAGAAACTCACTCTACCTCCTTTCGAGCCAGCTGCTACTGCAGACTTAAAAATTTCTTTCTTGGGAAACATCTTTCCTTTTAGCAATCACTTCAGCTAGAAGGGTATCTGAATTACAGACCCTTATGGCAGTGGAGCCTTTCATCATCTTTCATGTGGACAGGGTGTCCCTCAGAACCAATCCATCCTTCATGCCCAAGGTGGTATCCAGTGTGGCTCTTAATCAGTCTATTAATTTGCCAACCTTCTTTCCCAATCCAGAGAACAAAGGGGAACGGATGCTGCATTCCTTACATGTGCACAGACACGTTAGATTCTACTTGGACAGGACTAAACCTCAAAGGAAATCTGAACAACTGTTGGTGGCATTTGCTGCAGGGTCATAGGGGAAGGCTATTTCGAAGAAAACCATTTCTAAATGTATAGGCCATTGCATTCATTTCTGCTATAAGCACTATGGAAAACCTATCCCCCAGGGGATCAGACCTCACTCCAGCAGGGCTGCATCTAACTCTGCAGCCTTTCTCAGAGGCGTCCCAACCAGGGAAATCCTAGAAGCTGCTACCTGGAGTTCTGTGCATACTTTCACCAAGCATTATTATTTGCCAATTTTCTCTAAATCCAGAGCTGGCTTTGCCACTGCAGTCTTGCAGGGCCTTATAGTTGGTCCTAATGCTATCTAAATTCCTCCTCCCAACCATAACTTTGGGATTCTACCCAAATGTAAGGACTGCAACAGTGAAACACAAAGAACATAGTACAGTTGTGTACACTTACCATAAATGTAGATGTTCGAGTGTATTCACTGTTGCAGTCCTGGTTACCCTCCCTCCAGCCCCCTAACTTCTTTTGGCTATACCTCTACTTTCCTTTACTATGCTTAAAAGCCTTTTTGTTGTATTTGCTTTTTTGTTGGAGGTATGTCATTGCACTTTTATATTTAATTGCTCCCCATTAGGGGGGCACCTGACATCTGGTGCAAGAAAAACTGATGTAATGGCGTCGGCTGCATGTTTTATACCCCTGATGACCTGACATCATGGAAGAAGGGACAGCAACCGACACAGGACCCAAGACTTTGTTAATCAGGCCGACTGAGGGCTACCTGCAAGCAGATAACCCAAATGTAATGACTGCAACAGTGAATACACTCGAATATCTACATTTATGGTAAGTGTACACAACTGTACTTTCTCGATCTCCGTATTCCGAAATGGCTTCGGTAAGCCATCTGACTGCCCATCTTCCAAAAAAATGGAAGGGTAAAGACAGACAGAGACCACACAGGTCCAAAATTGCCGACGACTCTTCTGTTAAGGTAGTCGCTAGTTCGCCGGTACTCAGTGAGGCACTTTCGCAGCCCCTAATTCCCACTTCGATGCATTCGCAGCCTGCTACCAAGACCCATTTGGAGTCCAGTATGCCGCAAGACTCTTCTTTGACTACAGAACCTGTGGAAGTCTCTACCTTGGAAGGGTCTGGAGCTGCTGTGCAGGCACCGTCTTCTGAGGAAGTTCTTCGAACTACAGACATTCGACACAAACTGACGACTTATTTCGCGTGTTCAGTTCTTTCTAAAACTACCGAGTTTCTAAGGCCAAGAGTAAGAGCTACAGCTCAAAAACCTATGACCCAAACTCAAGCGCCTGCTTCCTTGCCATAATCTCAGATGCTTAAAATGGCACAAGACCTGATCATGCTGATTAGGGGAAGCCATCATTCCTCTGCTAAAAGAGAGAGACTTGTGCCCAGCAGCTTTATCTGACAGAGTCCGGCGAGGTGTCTGAATATGAAGACATGCCCTTATCTGTCTATGAGGATTCAGATGCAGAGGAATCCATTCCTTCTGCCTCTCCACCAGAGGATTTTTCTTTTGGTGAATCCCTACATACTTTAAGAGAGCATTTCCATTGGGAATGCCAGGATTATCCTCAGTCCAAAAAGAGAATTTTTAACTTTACCATAGTACAGACACTTAGCGATCCCTCCTGTTCTGGATGTTGTGGATGATGTCTTTATGGAATCCAGTCTAACTCCTGATACTTTACCCCCTACTCCAAGGAAACCTGACAGGTACTAGAGTCCCTGACCCTCACAAAAGTGTCTTTAAAAATCCTACTGCTGACCCAGAAGTCATCTCCCAAGGACCTAAAGGAGTAAAAGCAACTACAGCTAAGAATTCCCACCCCCTCGGACAGGGATTCTCGAGCTTTAGAGCATTGAATTGTCAGTTCCGCGTGTTGAAATACCAGCAATATACTATGGAACTTATTGAGCAAAAATTATCTACCTTTCCTGACTGTGCAGAAAATAAAGAATTACAGGAGCATATGCATTCTTCAAGCCAAGTCAGCAAGCATAACCTACAATGTGGGTTTGACGCCCTAGAAGCAACTTGCAGGGCAGCAGTCACAGGTTCTCCTGTGTTCAATCTTGGACACAGCATCCCAGATGGCATTCCTTACTCCAGAAAAACAAGCTGGTCTGACAGGCTACTTCACTCAAATGACCGCCAGAACCCAGCTATCTGTAAGGAAAATCCTGCAGGCTCTAGGGTTCATGGCCTCCTGCATTCTATTAATTCCATATGCCAGACTGCTTATGAGCAAACTTCAGTGGTACTTAAAAAGTGTTTGGTGCCAACATTTTCAGGACCTGGAAACTATCATACCTATAATACCTTGTCTAAGGAAAGAGTTTCTTTGGTGGGGAGCAGCATGCAACCACAACAAGGGACCTCCCTTTACACAACCCCACGATGCCCAGACCCCTACCACAGGTGCACATGTGGACGGCAGGGGCATTCAGGGCCACTGAAGCCCAAACCAAATTCATCTGCTCATCAACCAAAAAGAGATGCTAGCTGTTCAGCACACTGACAGCTTTCAGATCCCTACTCTCACTGGGGCCCCTACTTATCAAAACCGACAGCACTACAGTGATGTGGTACATCAACAAGCACGGGGGAAATCCACTCTTACCCACTCTGCAAGCTAGCCATGACTGTCGAACACGCCCTCGGTCATGCATATTCACCTGCAGGCTCAATTCTTGCCAGGCAACCAAAACTCTCTGGCAGACAACTTAAGCAGTAATCCCCTAGACCCACACGAGTGGCAATTAACCCACAACACCTTCAGCCTTGTGACCTAGAAATGGGGTTCCCTGAAGGTGGACCTATTTGCCTCCCCCTACAACCACCTGCTCAGCAAATTTTGCACCAGGGTACCTCACAGCAAGGCCTGGAAAGTGGATGCCCTATCCTTCCAGTGGGCAAACCTCTCAAGCTATACATTTCCCCCTCTGCCTCTTCTTACAAGAGTATTACTTGATAAGGCAGGAAAGACCAAGGCCATTCCTGATTGCCCCTGACTGGCCACGCCAGCACTAGTACCCACTACTGCGCAGTCTGTCACCAGTGTCCCCATGGCACCTACCCCAGATCCCAAACCTCCTGACTCAGCAGGAGGGACAGATCTTGCATCCGCAGTTGCAGACCTTGAACCTTGCAGCCTGGCTTATTCTTTTCATTCTCCTGCAGTGGCCAGCCTAAGCAAGCAGGTACTGGATGTCCTACGTGAAGCCAGACGACCCAGTATGAGGGAATCCTATGCTGATAAGTGGAAAAGGTATTGTTAATGGATTCACACTAAAGGAGCAGATACAGCACAGCCCTCCTTACCTCTCATCCTGGATTACCTAGCAGACCTACTCCACAGAGGCCTGTCTTCTTCCATTAAGATCATTGCCTCTGCCATCTCTGCTCATTACAGCACTGAGCCACGTCTCATCTCTCACCCTTTCATGAAGCAGTTCCTTAGAGGGGCTAACAACTTAAGGCCACCAAGAAGAGCCCCCACCCCTGCTTGGGACCTTAATTTTGTGTTGGAAAAGCTCACACTATCCCCCTTTGAGCCTGCAGCGTCAGCAGATTTAAAATTCCTCTCTTGGAAAACAGCCTTGCTTCTGGCCGCCATCACCTCAGCTAGAACAGTGTCTGAGCTACTACAAGCACTTATGGCTGTGGAACCCTTCATTATTTGTCATGCTGACAGGGGTCTCCCTCAGGTCTAACCCAACTTTTATGCCTAAAGTGGTGTCCAGTGTGGCTCTCAACCAATCTATCCATTTGCCCACCTTTTTTCCTTATCCTCAAAATAAGGGGGAGAGGATCCTGCACACTTTAGATGTGCGCAGACAGCTCAGATTCTACCTTGATATGACTACAGCCTTCAGGAAATCTGACCAGTTACTAATCAGCTTTGCACCAGGGACAGAGAGGGCAAGGCTATATCAAAACAAACTGTATCCAAATGGATAGCACACTGTATCCATTTCTGTTACAAACACTATGGAAAACCACCCCCTCAGGGGGTCAGAACGCATTCCACTAGGGCAACTTTAACCTCTACAGCCTTTCTCAGAGGAGACCCTATCAGGGACATTCTGGAATCTGCTACTTGGAGTTCTGTTCATACCTTCACCATGCATTACCACCTGCCTATCTTTTCCAAATCAGGGGCGGGCTTTGCAACAGCAGTCCTGCAGGGCATACTAGGCAGCCCCAACTCTTCTTGACTACCTCCACCCATTTTTCAGCTTTGGGAATCAACCCAAGTGTGATGTCTGCAACAGTGAAACACGAAGAACATAGTACAGTTGTGTACACTTAACATAAATGTAGATGTTCGAGTTTATTCACTGTTGCAGTCCTGGTTTCCCACCCTCCAGCCCCCTTGTCTTTCTCTCTCTTTTTCTCTCTCTTCCTCACTCCTTACAGGGCTATTGGTATTTACTTTTTACTGGTGGTGATTTTCCACCATAACTTAGCTCCCTGATTGGGGGCTGCTGATATTTGGGGCAAGAAAAACTGATGTAATGGCGTCGGCCATAAATGTAGATGTTAGAGTGTATTCACTGTTGCAGTCCTTGTTGCAGTCCTGGTTTCCCACCCTCCTGCCCCCTTGTATCTTCTTTCTTTAAGGAGACATACGTTTCTAATGGTCGATGTTAAGTTGTCTATCTCGCCTTCATTCTTGCTGGATGGGTTCGGAGCCGATCTCGGCTCCGACTCGGCCACTCTAAAAGCTCGAGAGTTGGTTCCACCGGCTCGAGGCTCCCCTTATATCCCACAATGCTAGGCAAGAGTTACCTCAGATCTCGTTTGCCGCTACAGCTTCGAGGTTGGTTGTTTCTACCGGTTCCTGGTGAGTGTTAGCTTTTTATACTAAAAGTTATTCTTTTCCCCTTTTAACTTTATTCTTCTCAAATTAGTGTAGGATATAGTTCTTTATCCCGACCCTATTTCTTATTAAAGTTCTTCCGGCCTTCCCTCCCTAGGGTGTGTTTGTGTAGTTACTTTAACTTTTTGTGCTTAATTTCTAGTATTTTTCAAATTGTTAATTATTTTAGTATTAATAATTTTTCTGACAGGATATAACTGTGTGTTTGGTGTGTGCTAGTGTATACCTGTCAGTTAGGATAATGTCAAAGGAAGCAAAGGTCTTGATTCAAGAAGATGCGTGCTGTCAGAAAATGTCTCTGACACTCCTGTGCTGTGTGCCATGGATTCAGCCCCAGGGTCCTGCAGGAAAGAAAAACAAGTTAATTTTGAGAGGCTTGTTAAACCAGAGGATTCCCTGTCAGTTTCAACAGGGACATCGAGGTCTGAGACCTCAGGTTGTTCAACCTTTGCCTTTATCGGCTCCGGCTGGAGCCGATAAGACTCAGTCCACAATTCTGTGGCTCTTCCTCTGCTCCGCCGGCCGGGCCGGGGTTATAGTACCGTGTCGGCTCCGACAAGATCTTGAAGCCGACAACCAGAAAGAGGTCTAGGTCACCTTCTCTTGGCTCGCTCATTCGGCTCCAGGATCTCCCCTGCTGTCCCAAAGGTCTCATTCCTCTAGGTCATCAAGGCTTTCGATCATGACCTTCAGAGGGTGGTGAGTCGACTACTTAAGTCCGAGGCACTAGCCCAGATGCTTCAGAGCCCGACTCATCAGTCGGTGCCTGCCCGGTCCATCAACTTTTTCTCCGACTCTTTTGAGTTCGGGGCGGGTCGGTCGGAACCCGAGACTGTCCGACTCTTTTGAGTTCGGAGTCAATGCGGTCGGAACCGAGATCAGGAGTCACCAGACAATTGTCTTCGGCTCTTCCATGGAGGAATCTCGGCCGACTTCTGTGAGGAGTGGCATCGACTTGTGTCCCACCCTCTCCCTCTCGGTGCTGGTGAGTTCGCCTCGGAGCCATCACTGTCGGTGCCGAGGGTCCTTAGCTCCTCGGGGACCTCTGGCTCTGCCTGACAGGGGTGCTTTCTACTCCACAGTCGGCTCCATCAGCCCCTCCCTCTATGCTGCCTCACTCACTCCTCATCCCGGACCGCAGAGAGCCAGCTCCTCAGGAGCCCCTTTGGGGATTTCATCCTCTTCGAGGCCTCCTGATTTGGCAGAAGAGCCCCTCGGAAGAGGAAGTGCAAGAGGAAGCACATTGACTCACCTGAGTCTATCACATCGGACACAGATCTGGATGATTCTGAGGTTCTGAAGATGTCTCTTTTGCAGACATTCTGGAGATCCTTAAACAGAGGGAAATTGGCCAGCCCTCAACTTCCACCTCCTGGGTGTCCCCCTTCGACCCCCTCATGCAGGTGGTAGCTAAGAAGGCATGGACGGCTCCTGATTCAGTGGACCCCACTCCCAGGAGACCCTCAAATTCATCACAGCTCCATCAGACAAGCAATTTTTATCAAAAGGGTTTCTGTGGATGCTATGGTGCCACAAAGAAGGAACTGGCTGATCCTTCAGTGCCTGTCCATCCACCTCCATGGCGGATGTTCTCTCAGCGACATTTACCATGCTGAATTACCTGTGCCATTTCAAAAGGGACTTGGTCTACTGCAGAGAAAATGAACACGCAGCTGGCTATCCTTAATTCCATTTCCAACTCCTCCATGCCTGCTCTACAGGGGGCATGCCTGGTGCACTGCTGGAACCTTTCAAGGCGTCTTTCACGAACTCCCTTTTGATGGATCATCTCTCTTTGGTCCTCAAGTGAAAGAAACCCTGACTAGGTGAGACTGATGGCAAGACCCTTTCTGGTTTTCTACTCCTTCTAGGCCTTACCCCAAAGGCCAGAAGGCAACAATCTCAAGGGACTTCGCCTGGCGCTTGAGAGTTTCTTTCAGGAGGCAGGGGCGGGGGGAATAACAATGGTAGCGATCGCCCTAGAGGCAGGGGTCCCATGAGAACCAGGGCGAAGCCAGCCTTCTGACAAGCCCTTTCAGCATCCCTGAGGATCACTGTAGCTGCTGTCCCCCTGGAAGAAGAACACAAAATGGGTACAGTCCATCATTCGAAATATTCTATCCTCTTCGTTTCCTTTCCAAGTCAAAAAAAAAATCCCAGATGTTCCACCATGCTCAAAGGGATATAGCAGCTTTGAAATTTCAAAACTGCAAAAAAGCAAAGAAGTAGTTACAGAGCAGAGACCAACAAGGATCCGGATACTCCAAGGTTCTTTTTTAGTTCCAAAGAAAACAGGGACTGGAGACCCATTTTAGATCTCAGTGTCTTGAACAAATCAGTCAAGAAAACAAGATTTAGAGATGGATGGCAATCCATTCTTCCCCTCTTCCCTTGAAAAAGGAAACTGCATAGACTAGGGATCGGGATGCGACTATATCACATAATGAACAGGCGCCCAGAAGATTCCTCCGCCTTCAGCTGGGAACCAGTCATTTTCAGTTCAGGGCCCTGCCCTTTGGTCTCACCACTGCCCCTGCATGGCAGGTAACTTCAGTGGTCACCTGAGACGACAAGAGGTCCATTCCAGTTTATTTGACTGGCTGCTCACAGCTCTCCCCACAGCTCCACCAAGCTTCTCCTTTGATGATTATTCTTTTATCTTCTCGCTTGTCATTTAATAAAACTTAAATTCTGAAAAGTGTTTTTGTCATTTTTTTCGCACTATACTACATAGGCGCAAAAAATTAGATACTATAAAACATGTCTGCAACGCTAACGAACCAAAGGATATCAGACATCTTCTTCTCAACAACAACAGAGCCAAAGCCAGGTTAGTTCTAAAGGTGGATCCTTCAGTGGATGCTTTAATGGTCATACCAGGAACTTCCAATGTCTCACACCATTATGATCGCATCTCATGTGGTGGATGTCTTCCCCAGCTCCTGTCGGAAGACCATTTGTTCCACCATGCCTCCCTGATCGGGTGGGGGCATTATCAGGGCAGGACAGTCCAGGGCACATAGCAGCCAAGCGAATGCACTGCACATAAATGTTCTGGAGATGAGAGCAGTGCTTTTAGGTACATCAACAAACAAGGCGGAATCAGATCCAGACTGTGGCAATGGGCGATTTAAGTCAAAATCATTGCGGACAAGTTGAGCAGAGCTATACTCATGCCTCACGAGTGGTCTCTGAAAGACTCTGTAGTGAGAGAGATATTTCTCAAGTGGGGTCAGCCTTGTACTCCCCAAAACAGCAAGTGCAGAGAATACTTCACTATTCCCTTTACCAGGCCAACCGATCTCTGAAGTAATACAGAAAGCTATCGCTCAGAAGGCCTCATTGATCCTCATTGCTCCTTACTGGCCTCGACAAGTGTGGTTCCGTCTGGACCCAGTTCCAGATCTTTGAACCTCACTGCTTGGTTCCTCCAGGGCTTCCTCATTTATCTTCAGAGATATATTGATAGCTTATATTGGGCAACATAGATAGATCTTTCACGCTTCATCCTTTCGCTTCCATCCAACTAGTCCTTGATTTGGTTCATCTCCATATACTCTTAAGGTTCAGTTGGCAGCTATTTCTAATTTTCATGTGGGCATTTCTGAATCTGCCTAATGTCCCACAAACTTGCCTTTTGAAAGGAGTTTTTCTTCTCAGACCTCCTATAAAAATCCTCCTTCTCCTTGGGACCTAAATTTAGTTCTTGCTTCCTTGATTCTTAACCTGCAGCTTCATGTTCCTTGAAATTATTATCATGGAAAACTCTCTTTCTGGTGGCTATCACATCAGCTAGAAGAATTTCAGAACTTCAAGCACTCAGTTGTCGTTCTCCTTATCTTTTGTTCCATAAGGACAGAGTTTCCAACTAACCATCAAATCTAAACCAAACATTGACCTCCCTGTCTTTTTCCCAGAGTATTCAAATAGGTCTGAACAAAAATTACACTGCCTGGATGTTCAAAACAATTCAGAAAATCTGATCAGCTGTTGGTATCTTTATCCAGATGGCTAACATCTCTGATTACCCTTGTTTATGAGATTAGACACCAAAACTGCCTAATAAACCTAAAGCCCATTCCACCAGAGCTTTTCACACTTTTATTTCCCATTATAAGTTGGAGGCATAGAGCTAATTTTGGTTCCACTGTTCTCTGGCCTGGACAGACCTAGAGGAGTTGTGATCTTTTCTACCACCTCTTTCTGTTTCAGGATATAGGTCACCCTGTTTCTTCCTGCTGTTAGAGGTGGATTCTGTTTTACAGTTATACTGTTATTGACATAGCTGGGGTTAGCTTACAAACGAGATCTGAGGTAACTCTTGCCTAGCATTGTGGGATATATGGTAAGAACATAACTTCTATTTTTTAGCCACCAGGACCACTTTACCATATTTACTTTGGCTCTGACTGGTTAGGGCAAGAAAAACTGATGTAATGGTGTCGGCTGCCTTCCTTTATAGTGCTGACGACCTGACGTCAGGCAGCAAGCAACAGCAGCCGTCGCAGAAATACATTGACTCTGCTATTCGGGCTGGCCAAGGGCTACCACAGCAGGGATAACCCACAAGTGATAACTGCAACAGTGAATACACTTGAACATCTACATTTATGTTAAGTGTACACAATTGTACTTTCCTTCATTAAATATAGAGTGTAGGATCCTTCTTTTGCAAAGAAGCTATGCAGAGTATAAGAAGGGCATCTCTCAGCTCCATTTTCACCTCTTTCTAGTCATGCACTTTGATGCTGTTAATGTGTGCTCAGAATGCTCACAGTCCATCAGTCAGGTCATTTTTCCCAGAGAAACCACCTCTTTCCAGTCAGATAAGTACACCATTGGGTGACTTTCTCTACTAATATAATGTTCATAAAAGTCAGCAATTGTGTGAAGTGAGAGAAGCAAATCCTGCGTAAAGATTTTCCCTCATTTGTCTGTTTTGCTTGGGGCCTCAACAAGACATCTTTAACTGTCCTCTGTGCAAAATTCCATGCAAAAACTCTCAAACCTTGGGCTGAGGTACAAGCCACCCATATGACGTCGTCCTCTTCCGTTTCTTTTGTGGTGTTGCAGTCCACTGCTACCAGAGGGCCAATGGAGACTCACTTCTGCTAGTGTCATTCCAAAAAAAAAAAAATGGAAGACAAAAAGGCCAAGGACCTTGATGTTACCGAAGAAGCTCCAGTTATAAGTCTTAAGTCAACTGACAGCCCCCGTGAAACACTTTTGAAGTCCATTGGTTCAGCTATTCTTAGACCCGAGTATTCTGGAGCAACCCTTTGGGAGGCCACCATAGTTTCTAACCTTCCGACAAATACTATTGTGGTGCACACACACCAGTCTGATCTTAGGTCACTCTGCAGGTCTCAGCTTCGGATGTCTGCAGCATGACACTTGAAGACTCCCTGTATTTCCCAACTACCTAAGCTACAACTGAAATCACAGTTGGATGACCACATCCTCTGGTCACCCCCTTAAAATGGACAATCAAACCAAAGCGAACCACCTCTTTTTCTTCGCCACCACCTCCAACCACTTCTAATCAGACCAAAGGCCAAGACCTCCTTAAAATAGCACAGGGGGACTTCATGGCCTTTTTGAAATTGAGAGCCGTCCCATTCTTCTACCTCTGAGGCCTCCCTATCTTAAAGGAGATGGGAAGTAGCTCAGATTGAGTAACTGCTGGAATACTGAATGCTCCATTAGACAAAGAATTTCTTTTTGGTTCTCCAGCTGAACAAGTTTTTGAGAACCTATATATAAAAAAGTAAATAAAACTATGAAAGAATTTTACCTATCTGCAACCCCAAGGTACAAGTAGGTAAGTAGTTACTCTTCTAAACCTTGGCTTGCTCCACCTAGACAAGACAAGTGGAGGCCTCCCTGTGACAAAAGACCAAGACAAAGATGGCAGCCAGAGCAATCACACACAACAGGAAGCTCCAAAACCCCACCCAGCACAGACAACACCTGTGACTATGTTCTACCCCACCCTCCCCTCCAAGCCTCTGGCAGGAAGAGACTGTCTCTTCCTAAATCAGTGGAACCTTTTAGCATGGCTTAATTTTTTTCATGAAACAGCCTGACTTTTCACAGGATGGTACAGAGGTGCAACAGTAGCGTTGTCACCTCACAGCAAGAGATTCGATTATTTGCTAGAGTGCCTTCTGTATGGAGTCTTCATGTCCTCCCTGCTTTCTTGTGGGTTTCCTCTGGGTGCTCCGGTTTCTCTCCACATTTCAAAGACATGCATCTAGAGCATTTCTCCCCAGGCCTCCGCTGAAAATTGGCTTTGTTCCAATTTGGACTTTCCTGGTTAACAAATGTTAAATAAAGTATGTTGAAGGATGAAACCTTGTATACAACACATATGACCCAAATTTAAATATTGTCTTGGACAGTAGAAAATCAAAGTTGGGGAGGGTATAAGTAAACTGCTTACATAAGTTAATCTGTCTTGGTTGGGAAATGGTAGCGTTCTGTCATCCAATTACCCCTGTGCAAGTGGCTGCTTGCAGTGACATCACTGACTGAGGACTGGGATGTGGACTTGACAGTTCCAAGTCTGTGAAGGTAACCCTTATAGGCATGATCGTGGTAAGGCAACAAGGGTAAGGGGGGGACATAGGAAAACCCTTACCATGACAGCACAAGTGCTGATGTCATTCACTAAGCTAACAGAGTGCCTTCATTCCTGTGATGCCAATGAGGGCACAAATGACCACCATTGCTGCCTGGAAGGTGGCCCCTCTGGTTGGCTCTTGCTGTCATTAAGAATGAGTGGGCTAAGACTGGTAATGTGAAATTTTATTATCTGCAGGTAAGAAAGGGAAAGCATATAGGAAAAAACAAATTTATGAAGCTGTCTTCCTCCACATTAATTTCAACCCGAAAGACTTCTTGCATGTATGACATCATCCTTGCTGTCTGTAAGGTTATGATTTCTTTCCATGCTGATATCAAATTTTCCCAAAGGGTAGGTTTGATATTCACTCTCTGCTAGGTTTGTCCACATTCCGTTCTATTTAAGTGACCTAGGTGCAGGGAAGCTCCCATATACTTGACATTTGCAGAACAAACAGATATTGCGTAGCTTTTCACATCTTCTTTATCTTCATCATAACTAGCAAAATAACTCTGTGCATTTTTTGCTCTGGACTGGTAGTGGAGACCAGTTGTCATTCAAACTGGTGGCCAAATTCCCTGGCACTCCCCAAACAGCATATAAGCAACAGGCAGTCGGACATCTTGGTTACTGTACTGTATGATGCATGGTTCATAAATTGAATCACTTACCTGCCACTGTGTTTTCACTGAACTTGCTGCTTAAATGTAAAGTACTGAGCATGACTGCAATGGTTGCATCTTACTTTGCATCTGTGCCCTTAAGCACTGTACAGTGGCACCAGAATTCTCTTCTGGATTACTACTAGAAGTTGTGAGACTTGCATCCCAGTCCTGCTGTGTGTGCTATGGTTCTGTGCAAGAAAGGGGTATACATTATTGTACCCTGTGTGCTTCACTACCATAAACAACTTCATGGGGAGTGTAACTTATGTGACTTATGCTGTTGCACGGAATAAAAACACGTTTATTTATGTACTTGTAATGGAGGAAGGCAGCCTGTGTTCCCCAACACATATTCTTATGGCACATAGCACTGGTGTTGGGGAGGCATTGTCAAAAAAATAGTTTGGACACCCTGTATTGTGTGGTATTTGTAGTAGGGGAGTTTAGGGGTTCTACAGTATTGCCAAAAGAGAGTGGGGAAGTAGAGGAAATGGTGTTTACATATTTTAGGCAGCTCAGACATGCACACAGATATTATATTCAGAAACATACATATGCATGCATTTTTCTGCTGTATTTTATAACCCCAAAATGGGAGGCACTCCATCTCACTGAGATTGTCTGAAGAACCTGAGTAGATAGCCTCACTTTTCATTCATACTATTTGCATCTCATTGCAGCTTAGAAGTCTTTCAGTGATGTTACTGTCCTGTAGTACTTTTTGCTTTCATTTTGACTGCATTGTGGATCTGCAGTAAGGGTGGCCAGCATAAGAGCCAGATGTGGCCCATAATCTGTTGCAGGAAGATGTTCATCATGTTTCACTGCTGCAGTCATTACACTTGGGTTATCCTGCCGTCAGGCGGTCCAGCAGTCGGCCAGAGTTCCAAAGTCTTGGTCCGGCGTTGGTTGCTGTCGCTTCTTCCCTGACGTCAGTGCGCCAGGGGTATATAAGATGCAGCCGACGCCATTTTCCCCAGTCTTTCTTGCCGCACGGTGCCCGAAGCAAAAGCAGTTCGCAAGTGCCGTTCGGCCGATTCCTGAGATTTTGAATTCGAATTTCAGAACCAAAGTCTTCAGTAAAGCTGAGTACCCCATTGGGGAAACTTTTGCATGCCTCAGACCGATGTCAGTAAAAGTTAATAATTGTATTTCTTGTGGGAAGCAAATACCTCATAAGGATTTTCATTCTTACTGTATTCCATGCTTAGGCCCAGACCACAACGTCACTAGTCGGTTTTGTGCAAGATTTAACAAGCGCACTATCGAACGTCTGTTTGATTTTGCTCGCCATTACTTTGGCCGAAGGTTCAATTATACCATGCCATCGGAACAATCGACCGGAATACACAAAAAATGCAGAGACAAGGTTAAGGAGAGGCATCCAAGGTCCAAAACTGACGATGAAGCCTCTTCTATGCCAGTCGCCGGTTCACAGTGAGGCGCTTTTGCAGCCCCTGGCACCCGCTACCTCAGAGCCACAGGTCACCTCCAACTCCCACGTGGAGGTGTCTAGGCCTCTGGAAACTCAAGGTATTGGGCCTACGGAAACTAACCCCTCAGATGGGTCCGGAGCCACTGAGCAGGCATCGGCTTCTGAGGGTGTTTTCAGACATTCACAGCGTACCATCAAAACAACAACCAAGTCTAAAACTCCATTAAAGACAAAGAAGCAAGTACAGCATTCACCTGGACAGGCCTCCATGCCTAAAAAACAGATGCTCAAAATGGCCGAAGACCTAATTACTCTGATCAGGAGTTGCCGTCCCCTTCCTGATAAAAGGCCTAGGCAGGATACAGACTATGATTCCTCTGACCAGGTTTCCATTTCTTCTGATTCCTCTTCAGACCAGGGATACTCTTTACCCCCCTATGAGCACTCTGATGCTGAAGAATCAATCCCTTCAGCCTCTCCTCCTGAGGATTACTCTTTTGGGGAAACTTTGCATACCATGAGGGAGCATTTCCATTGGGAGGGCCAGGATTATTCAGAATCCAAGAAAAGGCTCAGAGACTTTATTTTATTGCCTTAGCACATGCCCCTTGCTATTCCGCCAGTGTTAGATATTGTGGATGACGTGCTCTCTGAATCCAGTTTAAATCCTGATTCTTTGCCCCCTGCTCCAGTCAAGCCAGACGGGTACTAGAGATTCCCTGACTCCCACAAATTTCTTTATAAAAACCCTGTTGCTGACCCAGAAACTATTTCCCAGGGTCCCAAAGGGGTAAAGGCTTCCACGGTTAAAATTCCAGACAGGGATTCTAGAGCATTAGACAGATGGGGGAAGAAAGTTTACACTTCTGCAACTTTAGCAGTAAGGGCTTTAAATTGCCAGTTTCACATGCTTAAATACCAACAATATTTAATGTCTCTGTTAAAACAGTAAATGCTTACAAGTTCAGAACATCCTGACTATAAGGAAATGCATGATTTATTGCATGCAGCTGAACAAGTGGGAAAACATACTCTGCAATGTGGTTTTGATTCATTAGAGGCTTCTTGTAGAGCAGCAGGTACAGGATCTGTGATTCGAAGGCATGCTCGGTTAAAAGAACAAGGTTTACCTGATCATGTTAAGGCAAAATTATTGGATGCTCCTTTACAGCAGGATATTTTATTTGGTGTTAAGGCAGAAGAGGTATTAAAAAAATGGAGGATAAGGCAAAATCTATGCAAACAGTAAAGGATTTCTTACAGGTACAGCCACCTCGATTTAGCAGAAATTGTCCTTCAAAAAATTGGTCCTTTCCAGTGTCAGACAGACCACAAAGAGGCAGATACAGACACCCAAGAAGCAGATCTCAGCCCCAAGGCTCTTACAGACCACGAGAGTGGGGTGCTTCAACACCAAAAGGAGGGGAAGACAAGTCACAACCTTATAGGAAACAGTCCCAATGACTTCCCCCTTCAAATGCCAAGCACTTACCTTTTGGCAGCTCCCTTAGGGGGAAAACTAGCACTTTTTTCACAAAATTGGCATATAATCACCCAAGACAAATGGGTTCTGAATATTGTGTCTCAGGGTTACAGGTTCCACTTTCGCACTCTATCAAGGCCAAAAGGAATGCCAGACCTGCCAAAAAAGCAATGGGCAGAGGCACAAAAACAAATGACAGCCCTCATGGACATGAGAGCTATTCAAAAAGTGCCATAACAGGAACAAGGGCAAGGATTTTACTCAAGACTTTTCCTGGTCCCCAGAAAGGACAAAGCCTGGAGACCCATACTGGACCTTTCCACTCTAAATACTTACCTGGATGTTCCAAAATTCAATATGTTGACACTACAGCAGCTTCTTCCCATGCTAGGCAAGAAGGCTTGGCTTGTTACTTTGGACCTCAGAGGCATACCTGCATGTCCCTATCAGACAAAATTGCAGAAGATACCTCAGATTCATAGCTGACTCAATGCATTACCAATTCTCTGCACTGCCCTTTGGCTTATCTACTGCGCCCAGGGTCTTCACAAAATGCCTGGCACCAGTAATTGCATTTTTCAGACTAAAAGGAATTCAAATATATCCCTACTTGGACGACTGCCTTATTCAAGCAGAGAGCAAGGACATTCTTCTGAAGCATCTGGCATTTGTTAAAATATTGCTAATTTGCCTAGGGTACACAGTAAACGAAAAGAAGTCAAAACTAGTGCCCTCACAAGAGATAATATTCCTGGGTGCCAGCTTAAATACAACGGCCCAGATGGCTTATCTCACGTCAGACAAGCAAGGACAACTGACTCACTACTTTCAATTGATGGCAACAAAAACCCAACTCCCTGCAAGAAAAATTCTGCAGGCCTTGGGGTTCATGGCGTCCTGCATACTTACTAATACCATATGCCAGACTGCATATGAGGAAATTACAATGGTACCTAAAAAGTGTTTGGACTCAACACCGTCACAGTTTGGAAACAGTAATACCACTTATTCCCTGCCTACAACATGAGTTTCGATGGTGGGCACAGACATGTCACCACAACAAGGGACAGCCTTTCACTCTACCCACAGCCAGGCAGAGACTAACAACAGATGCTTCGGATTATGCCTGGGGAGCACACATGGCAGGAAAATGTATTCAGGGCAAGTGGGCCGCAGACCAAATGCATCTCCACATCAAGCAAAAAGAGATGCTAGCTGTACAAAATGCCCTAACAGCTTTCAAGGACATTCTGCATCCAGGACAACTATTACTAAAGACAGACAACACCACAGTTATGTAGTACATAAACAAGCAAGGGGGAACTCATTCTTATCCCCTCTGCAGACAAGCCATGACCTTGTGGAACACAGCTCTAACCTATCAAGTTAATCTGCAAGCACAGTTCCTGCCAGGAAAGAAAAATACTCTGGCAGACTACTTAAGCAGAAACATCATGGATCCTCATGAGTGGAAATTAAATCCAGAAGTATTCAGCATGATAAAGCAAAAATGCGGGAGCCCAGACATAGATCTTTTTGCCTCCCCAATGAATTGCCAACTACAGAAATTCTGCACAAGGACTTACCACACACAAGCATGGAAAGTAGATGCTCTCTCGTTCAGCTGGAAAAGCCTAAAAGTTTGTCTTCCCACCACTGCCTCTCCTTTCAAAGGTAGTCCTAAAAGCCAGACAAGAAAAGCCAAAAATCATCCTGATTGCCCCAGACTGGCCACGCCAGCTCTGGTACCCAATCTTAAAGAACTTAGCTCAAGGCCCACCATGGATTTTACCTCAAATTCCTCATCATCTGACTCAACAAAACAATCAGATCCTGCACAGCCAGCTCAAAGCCTTAAACCTGGCTGCATGGCAGATTCCTTAGTCAAGCAGACAATACCTCTCTCTAAAGCTGTTATGGATGTCATTTTGGAGGCCAGGAGGCCTAGCACCAGGAAATCCTATTCGGAGAAGTGGAAGAGATTCTGTGCCTGGAACCAGGCTCAAAGCTTGACCCTCTTGTCCCAAATATTCCTCAGATATTACAATACTTAACTGAGATGCTGGACAAAGGCCTATCCTTTTCATCCATTAAGATCCACGCCTCTGCCATCTCGGCTCATTACAACACAGATCCTCCTATTTTCTCTCATCCATTGCTAAAACAGTACCTCAGAGGGGCTAAAAACATAAGACCGCCCCGAAGAGCACCAACACCAACTTGGGACCTCAATTTTGTCTTGGAAAAACTAACTTTACCTCCTTTTGAGCCAGCCAATTCAGTAGAATTAAATATGCGTCATGGAAAACTGCTCTGCTTCTGGCAATAACCTCAGCATGAAGAGTCTCAGAGTTACAGGAACTAATGGCAGTGGTGCCTTTCATCATTTTTCACAAAGACAGGGTTTCTTTAAGAACAAACCCTTCATTTATGTCAAAGGTGATATCCAGTGTGGCTCTTAACCAAACTATTTACTTGCCAACTTTTTATCCAAATCCCCAGAATAAAGGGGAGATACTTCTGCATTCATTGGACATACACAGGCAGTTACTTTTCTGCTTGGACAAAATAAAAGCTTTCAGGAAAACTGAGCAATTGTTTGTAGCATATGCTGCAGGATCACAGGGAAAGGCTATTTCAAAGTAGACCATTTCAAAGTGAATAGGACACTGTATCCGTTTCTGCTACACACAGCATGGGAAAACTGTACCTAGCAACATTAGGCCACATTCCACCAGGGCAACAGCCACTTCAACTGCCTACCTTAGAGGAGTACCTACCAAATATATCTTGGAAGCTGCAACTTGGAGTTCAGTGCACACCTTTACCAAACATTATCACTTGCCTCTTTATTCTAAACCAGAGCTGGCTTTGCCACTGCAGTGCTGCAGGGCCTCATAGCCACCCCAAATCCTCTATAGAACCAGCCACCCAACCTCAGCTTTGGGATTCAACCCAAGTGTAATGACTGCAGCAGTGAAACACGAACATAGTACAGTTTTGTACCTACCATAAATGTAGATGTTCGAGTGTATTCACTGCTGTAGTCCAGGTTGCCCTCCCTCCATCCTCTCTTTCGTAGCTGGTACTTATCTATACCTTTCTACCCTATACTACCTATGTGGTGTATTTGCTGGTAACTGAATGTTTTGGGTTTACTTTTTATGTATGTTTTATTAGCAATATGTATTGCCTACCTATTTGGTGGCACCTGACATCTGGGGCAAGAAAAACTGAAGAAAATGGCGTCGGCTGCATCTTGTATACCCCTGGCGCACTGACGTCAGGGAAGAAGCGACAGCAACCGACGCCGGACCAAGACTTTGGAACTCTGGCCGACTCCGGGACCGCCTGACTGCAGGATAACCCAAGTGTAATGACTGCAACAGTGAATACACTCAAACATCTACATTTATGGTGGGTACAAAACTGTACTTTACAGATTATTTCCCATCCTGCTGTACTGTGATCTGCAGTATTTGTTAGTACAGTTATCTGTTTACATTAGATAAATGTGCATATCTGTCATGTAGCTGGAGATTTTGTGATATGGGGTGCAGGGTAACTTGTCATTGTTAAAACAGAGAAACTGAAGACAGACTTTGTAGTCAGTCTCTCTCCATTTATGCATTGCATTGAATTGTCATGGTAAGTTGCTGACTTGCATATGCTCTGAGCAATGTCAACATATCTGGTGCAGAAGTAACAATGGATGTTCTTCATCTCACATTGCTGCAGTCCTAACACTTGGGTAGTCCGCTGTCCCTCGGTCGGCCCGAATATCAGAGTATAAGGCTGACGTCGGTCAAGGCGCATTTGACTGACATCAGAACGTCAGGGTACAAATGCGCATGACCGACGTCATATCCTCAGTCTTTTTTGCCGCATGGTCCGATGCAGAAGCAGTATTGCAAGTGCCGTTCGGCGTTCTGAAATTTTCGATTGAGTTTCAGAACGAAGTCAGAGTTGGTTAAGTACCTCTGTGGAGAATATTTTGAATTTTTCTTGCCTCAGTGGTTTACCGGATAACAGAAAAAGTGAATAACTGTATTTCTTGTGGGAAACAGATACGCATAGGGATTACCATAATTTGTGTATGCCTTGTTTGGGACCTGAGCACGACGTTGTTGGGTGTCGCTTTTGTGCTAGGTTTAATAAACGCACTATAAAGCATAGGTTGGATTGTGCCAGGTTGGTCTTTGGGAAGCAGTGCAATTACAATATGCCGTCGGATGCTCCGACGCCGGCTTCCTCAAAGAAGCGCAAGGACAAGGCAGTTAAACCTAGGTTAGAGGAGTCGTCCGAACGACGCCCGGTTCTTAGAGGCGTCAGTGGAACCGGTGGTTCCGACGGAGGCCTCTCTGGAGTCCCAGGGAGAAACTTTGATTTTACAGGATGTGGCCTCCCAGGAGGCAGGTCAGGCTGTAGGGGCTTCTCAGATAACTGTACTCCCCTCCCTTCCTAAGGGGTCTAGGCCCTCTCTTTCTGCTTCCAAGGCTTCTCCTAGAGGCAGGTCTAGTTTAGCTTCTGTGGGTGTCACTCCTAGTTCTTCAGGTTCTGTGCCCAAGAAGCACATGCTTAAAATGGCATCTTGTATTCTGGTGCTTCCCAATGCCAAACTGCATATGAGGAAGTTGCAATGGTATCTCAAAAATGTATGGACACAGCACTGCCAGGATCTGGACACTGTCATTCCAATAATACCTTGCATTCAAAAGGAATTTTTGTGGTGGGCTCAGGAATGTCACCTAAACAAGGGACTCTCTGTGACCCGGCCAGAGGCGAGTCAAATTTTAACGACAGATGCCTCGGACAAAGCTTGGGGAGCTCATCTAAATGGAAAGTGGATACAAGACAAGTGGCCTGTCAGACTACAGCATCTACATATCAACTTGAAGGAGATGTTAGCAGTCCAGTTTGCATTAATAGCTTTCAAGGATTTACTTCTTCCAGGGCAGGTGTTGATTCTAACAGACAACACAACTGTCATGTGGTACATCAACAAGCAAGGGGGAACACATTCTTATCCTCTATGCAGGCAAGCAATGATTTTGTGGGAGACTGCTCTCAGTTTACAGCTAAGTCTTCAGGCAAGGTTTCTGCGGGAGCACAGAACTCCTTAGCAGATGTGTTAAGCAGACAAATCATGGATCCCCACGAGTGGAAACTGGATCTTCATGTATTTCAGAAATTGACAGTGTCCTGGGGAACTCCAGACATAGATCTGTTCGCTTCTCCACTAAACCACCAGCTGCCAAAGTTTTGCACAAAGAGGTTTCATCCCACAGCTTGGAAAGTGGATGCTCTTTCTTTCAGTTGGAAAAATCTTCATGTGTATGCCTTTCCACCTCTGCCTCTCCTCCCAAAGGTACTTCTGAAGGTCAGACAGGACAAGCCAAGGATGATTTTGATAGCTCCAGATTGGCCTCGACAGCACTGGTACCCATTACTGAGAAGTCTAGTACGGAAGCCTCCATGGCTTTTGCCTTTGATTCCACATCTGTTGTCCCAGGAGGACAGTCATTTGCTCAATGTCAAACTTCACTCTCTTCACCTAACAGCCTGGCATATTCTGTTTTAAACCATAGAGGGTCTCAACTTCCACAACAAGTTTTGAATGTGATTTTGGAAGCTAGAAGGCCTAGTACAAGGAAAGTGTACGCAGATAAATGGAAGAGATTTTTGTTTTGGAGTGCAGCTAAGGATTTGGATGTTTCTGAGCCTGATTTAAGTGTGGCTCTTCAATATCTTACTGAGTTGTTAGACAAAGGTTTGTCCTTCTCTTCTATTAAGATTCATGCTGCAGCAATTTCAGCTCACTACGACTGTGACCCACCATTGTTTTCTCATCCTTTGTTCAAGCAATTTCTTAGAGGGGCAAAGAATATAAGACCCCCACGAGGGGCTCCTACTCCTGCTTGGGATCTCAATTTTGTGTTGGAGAAACTCACTCTACAACCTTTTGAGCCTGCAGCTACTGCTGAGTTGAAATATTTATCATGGAAAACTGCTTTTTTGTTGGCCATTACCTCTGCAAGAAGGGTTTCTGAATTGCAGGCCCTTATGGCAGTTGAGCCTTTCTTAATTTTCCATAAGGATAGGGTATCTTTTACTAATCCTTCCTTTATGCCTAAAGTGGTTTCTAGTGTGGCTTTAAACCAAACTATTCATTTGCCTACTTTTTATGCAAATCCCCAAAATAAAGGGGAAAAGATTTTGCACACTTTAGATGTACACAGGCAGTTGCGATATTATTTGGACAGAACTAAAGGGTTCAGACAATCTCAGCAGTTATTAGTTTCTTTTGCTTTGTGCTCTCAGGGCAAGCCCGTGTCAAAACAAACTATTTCTAAGTGGATTGGATTTTGCATTGCTTTCTGTTATTCCCATCATGGCAAAGAGATTCCAGCTGGGATTAGGCCTCATTCCACTAGGGCTACTGCCACTTCAACAGCTTTTTTGAGGGAGGTGGCAACTAAGGATATTTTGGAGGCAGCCACTTGGAGTTCAGTGCATACCTTCTCTAGGCATTACCACCTTCCGTTGTACTCTAAATCCAGGGCTGGTTTTGCCACTGCTGTGTTGCAGGGCATTTTGGCAGCTCCTGCTTCATTATAGTTTAGCCATCCTCCCTTACCTCTGCTTTGGGATTCTACCCAAGTGTTAGGACTGCAGCAATGTGAGATGAAGAACATAGTACAGTTTTGTACCTACCATAAATGTAGATGTTCAAGATCCACATTGCTGCAGTCCAATTTACTCCCTCCTTCCCTCTGTAGTTTGAGGTGGTTGTGTGGGTTGGGTTATCCATCTGAGGTATATTGTGTATATTGTATATATTGTACATATTTTTGGTGTTAGGCTGGTTGGTTGTTTAGTTGTTGTCTATGGGTTTTGACCTTTCTTTTTAGGGTCTTCTGACATCTGGGGCAAGAAAAGACTGAGGATATGACGTCGGTCATGCGCATTTGTACCCTGACGTTCTGATGTCAGTCAAATGCGCCTTGACCGACGTCAGCCTTATACTCTGATATTCGGGCCGACCGAGGGACAGCGGACTACCCAAGTGTTAGGACTACAGCAATGTGGATCTTCGAACATCTACATTTATGGTAGGTACAAAACTGTACTTTTCTGAAAAACTAATATGAACAACTCTGAAAATCCGTGGAAACCCAGGTGCATCTGAAATAGTTTACTTCATTTGATCTTCAACCTCTGGGTACCGGATCCATATTGGATCCAAGCCGGTAATTTCACTAGCATCTGCTCCGAGCTCCAAGCTCCTCCTCTTATCCATAATACACCTCCACTATCTTCCAACTCCCAGATCTCATTAGCCACTGCTTGCCATAAGCATCGTGATCCTGAGCTTCGAGTCGGGTAGTTTTGATATTCTAGTTGTTTTTGAAAGTTTTTTGAGTGTAGTTTTAGTGTAGGTTCCCTCTCTTCCACCCCTCACTGGTGCGTCGTGTGTTAGATTCTTTGTGTAGTTTTAGTCAGTGTATAGTTCTCTTCCCCTCCCCCTCCTCAGTGTTCTGTGTGCCTTCTGAGAGTGTGGTGAGTGGGTCTGTGTAGAAAATAGTTTTTTCTTTCTGATTTTCTATATCGTGTGTTAGAATTTCATAAGGATTTTTGTATGAGACATGGCTGATCCTAAGCCGGTCTTCAAGAGGTGCACTGAGTGTGGTCACAAATTGTCACCCGCTGATGGCCGCACTCTTTGCGTGATGTGTTTGAGTGTAGCCCATTTAAACACTGATTGTGCCATTTGTGTGGGTTTCAACCCATGAGCCATCAAGGATAGACGGGCCAAGTTAGCCTTGAATGGCCTTCTACCTACCACGGAGGCAGCTGCCTCCTCTACTGCTTCGGTCACAGCAGTTGCTGTTGGCCGCCTCTCCTTCCTCTCTTGTCCTTCCTTCTCCTCCCTCCCAGGCTGGGACTCACCCTCCCACATCTTAGCCTGTGGAAGCAGAGCGCAGAAAAGGCAGAGAGAAAGAGAGAGAGCACCGGATAGAGAAACGCAAGAAGTCCCCGGACCTTTCAGCATCAGGAACTCCCGCCAAGAGTCATTCTAGACACCGTGACTCCCCTCAGCTCCGATCTTCCAAATTTTCCCCGTAGCCAGACTATCCAAGACCACTATCTAGGGCCTCTGTTCCTTGACCCACCAGGTCAGAGTCCGTGGCCTCATAGCGGTCCACCCGAAGCCTTTCCGAAGTCGACATGGATAAAATGATGAGGTTCATTCATACGCAAATCCAGATGGGAGTCTTGCCAGCTCCCTCTCCCTCTGGAGGGGTGGGGGGGGGCTAGCTTCTTTCTTCACACCAATTTCTCCTTCCCCGATCTGACCACCGAGTTCGGAGTACATGGATCCGAGGATGGCCTTATTCAGGTGGTCGGCGTCGATGGTACTTGTCTCCTCGATGCCGGCAGTTGCCTGGAGTGTGTCGGATCCGAACAGTTTGGATCCGAGTGGCTCTCTGAGCTGGAGTCTGGGTGTCAGATCCAAGGGAGTGGAACTTTTTCCATTGGCTCCGAAGTTGTCGGGCCAAGTTTCCCCCCCTCGGAGATCCGTCCACTTTGGGGCCCGGCTCCGATTCTCACATCGGATCCGGGGACAGCGGTTTCCTCATTGGTGGCCCAGGAAGCACGTTCTCTCTCAGGGTTAGACGTGGTAGAAGGGGTTCTCTCCAGTGGATCGAGACCCTTGACTATTTCCTTGGACTCCGCCCTGACTCCCTCGGCTTTGCGTGCGAATCCCATCATTTTATCCGAGGGACCATGAGAAAAAGTGGCTTGCGAGTTCCCTCCAAAGAGCCCCACCGGAGATGTGCCTCGCAAGCGTGTGTGTAAGAGGAGGCATTTGGACTCTCCCCTGGTCCCTCACCGAGGACACGGATTTGGATGATAGGGAAGGTTCCCCCAGATCACTTCCCGAGGATGTCCCCTTTGGAGACATCATGGAAATTCTACACCAGCGGGGAGGTTGGTCCGCCCCAAAACCTTCCTCAGATGAATCCATGTTCCTGGAGGCTTTCGGCACAGGCCCATCTACTTCCTGGGCTTCCCCTCCCGCAGTTCCCCTGGAGGACCTGGTCACCTTGCTGGCTTGGAAGGAGCCAGACACACTGGAACCAATCCCAAAACGATCAGACAAAATTTTGAGCCCCCCCCTCCCCCGACAGATCTGCGTGGAACAAAGGGTCCCCTGTAGATGCTATGGTGGTAGCAGTAGCCACCAAAAAGGAACTAGCCCAGGAGAGTTCCTTGGTTCATCCCCCTGACCGAGAGTCTAGGATGATGGACCACTTAGGGAAGCGGGTTTATGCATCATCAAGCTTTTCCATCACGACACTGAACTTATCTGGCCCACGTTACTAGACTACAGTGCGACCTGGTAAAGAAACTGGCTAAGTCTCCCCCAAAGTCCATATCGCAGGAAGACAGAGACACGTTCTCCGCAAGGGGATGGCCACTTTAACAGCACTTTCCAACACTTCCATGCAACTCCTTTCACATGCTACTGAAGGAGTGGCTAGGGCAGCTGGGTCTGGTGATTCCAAGAAGTGTAACGCCCGGCTCAGATTGTCATTTCTCGGAACCTTTCAAGGCATCTTTTACAAACACCACTTATGACGGTTCTACTTGCTTTGGTATGACCGTCAGAGGCACCTTGGTCCAGAGTGACAAAGACGGGAAGGTACTGTCTTCCATCGGAATCTGCTTCTCAAACCCTCAAAGTTCCCTTTCCCGGAATCAGCGAGGGCAAAAGAAAATGTAGTTCCGCAAGTCTCAGTATTCCCGGAACACTCAGGGCTCTTACCTAGGGGTAGAGGGGGGCAGGATAGATTCCAGGCCAGAGGCAGAGAGGTCCGAGGAATTATGGGTCTCGAGAACCATTCTCAGACAGGCCCGCGCAGCAACCCTTAGGGGTTGCCCGACTGCTGTACTCTGGAGGCAGTCTGAGGTCACTTGTCATTGCACCTGGCGGCATGAGAGTCTGTTAACATCAGACTGCTGGGTGCTTCAGATAATTTCCAGAGGATGTTCAGTCCCATTTGTGGTTCCTCCCTGATGTGCCACCTGCGCAAAGGGAGGCAGCAGCACTGGAAATTTCCAAGCTGCTAGAGAAATGAGCCATTGAACCCATCCGTCCAGATCAGTTTGGATCGGGCATCTACTCCAGGTTCTTTTTAGTGCCAAAGAAAATGGGGGACTTTAAGGCCCATTCTGGACCTATCTACCCTGAACCTGTCAGTTGCCAAAATAAAAGTTCCGGATGGTCACCTTACAGTCCATCATGCCGTACCAGCAAGAGAGCGACTGGATGTGCTCATTCGACCTCCAGGATGCCTACTATCACATAAAGATGCGCAGAAACTCCAGGATGTTCCTCCACTTCCGGCTAGGAGTCCATCATTACCAATTTCGAGCCCTACTCTTTGGTCTCACCACAGCCCCCAGGGTGTTCACCAACGTGATGGCAGTAGTAGCGGCTCACCTGAGGCTTCAGGGGATTCAGGTCTACCCTTACCTGGACGATTGGCTCCTTACTGCTCCCACCAAGCGTCTGCTTTGCCAATCCAGGGATTATTTCCTAAAGCTTGCACTCCACTTAGAGATTGCAATGAACACATCCAAATCTCTTCTGAATCCTGTCCAGGTGATAGACTACATAGAGGCACAGATAAACACACTATAGTCAAAAGTCTTCCTGACCACAGAGAGAGTTTGAAACCTAAGGATGCATGTTACCTTCATCTACCGTTTTCACATTCCCTCGCCAGAATCGGTTTTGAGGGCCCTAGGTTCTATGGCAGCGACCATAATGCTTCTTCTGTGTGCCTGGTAACACATGCAAGTACTACAGTGGACTCTAGCGGTGCAATGGTCCCTGTTGGATCCTCCGTTGTCGCATCCAGTACACCTCAGTTGAGTCTGCAGGTCGTCCCTTCTTTGGTGGATGCATTCTCTGGAAATTCTGGAGGGATGACCTTTTGTTCCAGCCCCTGTCCAAGCCACAGTGACCACGGATGCCTCCCAACTTGGGTGGAGGGGGGCATTGTTCGGGCAGGACAGTCCAAGGCCTGTGGTCCCCTAACGAGACCAGTTTACATTTGAACGTTCTGGAGATGAGGGGCGGTCTTTTTGGCATTGCAGGCCCTACATGCCTTTCTTCCTCTGGGAACTATTGCAATTCAGTCAGACATGTCAGTGGTCTGGTATTCAACAAACAGGGAGGGACCAGATTTTATCCCCGTTGTCGCGAGGCTGTGAGAGTTTGGGAATGGGCGATCTCCACTGGTCGCTTTCTGACAGTAACGCACATTCTGGTACGGTCCAACATCCTAGCGGACAGGTTAAGTCGGACTATACTGATGCCTTACAAGTGGTCTCTGAATCCTTCAGTACTGGAGCAGATCTTTCTGGACTGGGGTGAGCCTTGCTGTGATGTCTTCGCATCTCCTTCCAACGGGAAGTGCAGCGAGTTCTGCACTCTGAACCCCTGCCAGGAGAGTCCCCCAGAGATGCTGTAGTCCATGCTTGGACTCCCGGTCTTCTGTATGGTTATCCTCCCGTACCTCTTATTCCGAGGTTTCTACAGAAAGCTTGTCGACTGGGGAGCAAAGTGATCCTCATTGGCCCCGTTTTGGCTTCGCCAGGTATAGTTTCATTTTCTTTGGTCTCATTTTCTGGCTCCACCTTGGATCCCATTCAGGATCTCATCTCACACCCCTCAGAGATTCTTCATCCGAATCTGGACAGTTTGAAGCTCACAGCTGCTCTAGTTCACCTAATTGCTAGGACTTCTGAATTGTCTTCTTCAGTCAGGTCTATTCTGGTGGCAGCTCATAAGTCTTCCACCAGGAAGGTTTATCGTAGCAAATGGAAACGTTTTCCTTTTGGGCTTCTCAAAGGAGTTTAGACCCTTTTATGGCTCCAGTTTCAGCCTTTCTCGATTTTTTTTAGCAAATATTTTTCAAGAAGGAGCTAGCTCTTCTTCTATCAAAGTTCAGCTAGCTGCCATCTCTCATTTTCACGTGGGCTAGAATTCTGCTTCTCTAGCTTTTTCCAGACTGTGTAAAGCTTTTATTAAAGGTACTTTCCTATTGCGCCCTCCTGTCAAAGATCCTATTCCCCCATGGGACCTTACTATGGATGTTCTTCATGTTTCACTGTTGCAGTCATCTCATTTGGGTTATCTGCTTGCAGTAGCCCTCAGTCGGCCAGATTATCAAACTCTTGGGTCCTGCATCGGTTGCTCTCATCTTCCATGATGTCAGATAGTCAGGGGTGTAAAGCATGCAGCCGACGCCGTTACATCAGTCTTTCTTGCTGTGCGGTGCCCGAAGCAGAAGCAGTTTGCAAGTGCCAGTCGGCCGACTCCTGAAATTTTGGTTTTCGAGTTTCAGAACCGAAGTCTTCAACTAAAGCTAAGTACCCGTTGGGGAAACTTTTTCTTGCTCTAAACCGATGTCAGTAAAAGTCAATAATTGTATTTCTTATGGAAAGCAAATACCTCATAAAGAGTTCAATTCGTACTGTATTCCTTGCCTAAGCCCTGACCACGACGTACCTTGCTGTTGGTTTTGTGCCTTATTTAAGCAACAAACTATTCGTCGTCAGTATATTTATGCTTCTTAATATTTTGGTACTCTGTGCAATTATCCAGATATGGCTTCGGTAAGCCACCCGACTACAGACATTCCGAAAAAACACAAAGGTAAAGACAGAGACAGACTGCAAAGATCCAAAGCTGCCGACGATGCTTCTACTAAGCTAGTCGCCAGTTCGCCGGTACTTAGTGAGGTGCTTTCGCAACCCCTGATACCCACTACTTGAGATTTGCAGGCCTCTACTGAGTATCCATCCATCTGGTATGCCACAAGATTCTTCAACTGTGGAACCTGCGGATGTCTCTACCTTGGATGGGTCCAGACCCGCAGTGCAGCCACCGGCTTCTGAGGGTGTATTCAGGCCTACTGTCTTGCATATTAAACCAACGCCATCTTCTTCTTCAAGGTCTAAAACTCAATCCATGCCTAGAAAACCGATGCCCAGACCGCATGGTCAGGCGTCTATATCTAAAAAAAACAAATGGTAAGAATGGCTGAAGACCTTGTTACTTTAATCAGGGGACCTAGGACTGAATTTTCTTATGATTCTTCAGATCAAGATTCTGAAATTTCTGTTTCCTCTGATGACCAGAATTTGCCCTTATCTACGTTTGAGGATTCTGATGCAGAGGACTGTATTCCCTCTGTTACCCCTCCAGAGGCTTTCTCTTTTGGTGAAACCTTGCATACTCTTAGGGAGCATTTTCGCTGGGAAAGCCAGGATTACTCTGATTCTAAAAAGAGGCGTAGGGATTTCTTACTCCTGCCCCAACACAGGCCTTTAGCTGTTCCCCCTGTACTGGACATTGTTGATGATGCCTTTTTCGGAATTTAGCTTGGCCCCTGACTCCTTACCTCCTGCTCCCAGAAAACCAGATAGATATTACAGGGTTCCTGACTCTCACATGTTTCTCTTTAAAAATACTACTGCGGATCCTTAGACCATTTCAGAAGGACCCAAGGGCATTAAGGCTACTACTGCCAAAAATTCTACCCCCTCTGATAGAGATTCCAGGGCACTGGATAGATGGGGTAAGAAGGTATACACTTCTGAAACCTTTGCCTTTAGGGCCTTAAACTGCCAGTTTCATATGTTAAAGTATCAGCAGTATATTATTGGATTGCTTAAACAGAAAATTATGTTAATTCCCGATTGTGCTGAAAGTAAAGATTTACAGGATTTAATGCATTCTGCTGAACAAGTTGGAAAGCATACTTTGCAATGTGGTTTTGATTCACTAGAGACATCTTGCAGGGCTGCTGTCACTAGGTCTGTACTTCGAAGGCATGCTTGGCTTTAGGAGCAGTCTTTGCCAGATCATGTTAAAGCTAAATTGCTGGATGCTCCCTTAAACCAGAACCGCTTGTTTGGCAACAAAACAGAAGTAGTACTTAAAAAGATGGAGGAAAAAGCTAAATCTATGCAAACTGTTAAAGATCTGCAAGTACAGCCTCCCAGATTTAGTAGGCATTGGCCCTCTAAGAATTGTTCCTTTCCTGCCTCTTCCAGGCCTTCTCAGTCCAAACCCGGAACCAGCAGAACACCCAGGCTTCAGTCCCAAGGTACGCATAGGACTAAGCAGTGTGAGGGGGGGGGGCTCCCACTTCCAAAGCAGGGAGTAGTAAACCCCCCCCCATGGTAAACTGTCTCAGTGACGTAACTTTTAAACTTTCAAGCCCTTTTCAACTGATTGCTCTTTTAGGGGGAAAGATTGCTCTGCAGGCAAAAAAATTGAGAACTCATTACCCAGGACAAATTGGTTTTAAATATAGTTTCCCAAGGATACAGATTCCACTTCCACACTTTACCAACCCCAGATGGTTGGCCAGATCTACCCCCAAATCAGTGGGCAGAGGCTCAAAAGCAAGTTCTCTCTCTCTTAAGTATCAAGGCTATTCAAACTGTCCCAGAAGAGGAAAGGGGCAAGGTTTCTACTCAAGACTTTTCCTGGTGCCCAGAAAAGACAACTCCTGGCGTCCTGTCCTGGACCTCTCCATCCTAAACACATTTTTGGTGATCCCAAAATTCAAGATGCTAACTCTTCACCAGTTGCTTCCTATGCTAGGCAAGGATGCCTGGTTGGCAACACTGGATTTAAAGGAAGCCTACCTGCACATCCCAATCAGGGAATCTTGCAGAAGTTACCTATGCTTCAAAGCAGGCTTCATGCACTATCAGATGTTCGTGTTACACTGCTGCAGTCATTACACTTGGGTTATCCTGCCGTCAGGCGGTCCCGCAGTCAGCCAGAGTTCCAAAGTCTTGGTCCGGCGTCGGTTGCTGTCGCTTCTTCCCTGACATCAGTGCGCCAGGGGTATATAAGATGCATCCGACGCCATTTTCTTCAGTCTTTCTTGCCATGCGGTGTCCGAAGCAGAAGCAGTTCGCAAGTGCCGGTCGGCCGACTCCTGAGATTTTCGAAGTCGAATTTCAGATCCGAAGTCTTCAATAAAGCTAAGTACCCCATTGGGGAAACTTTTTTTCTTGCCTCAGACCGATGTCAGAAAAAGTTAGTAATTGTATTTCTTGTGGGAAGCAAATACCTCATAAGGACTTCCACTCTTACTGTATTCCATGCTTAGGCCCTGAGCACGACGTCACTAGTTGTTGGTTTTGTGCTAGATTTAACAACCGCACTATAAAAAGACGTTTTGATTTTGCTTTGCACTACTTTGGCCGAAGGTTCAATTATACTACGCCGTCAGATCAACCGACCGCAATTCCGAAAAAATGCAAAGACAAGGATAAAGACAGGCATCCGAGGTCCAAAACCGACGACGAAACCTCTTCTAGGCCAGTCACCGGTTCTCAGTGAGACGCTTTCGCAGCCCCTGACACCCGCTACCTCAGAGCCACAGGCCGCCTCCGACTCCCACGTGGAGACAACCAGGCCTCTGGAAACTCAAGGTATTGGGCCTATGGAAACTAATCCCTCAGATGGGTCCGGAGCCGCTGAGCAGGCATCAGCTTCTGAGGGTGTTTTCAGACCTTCACAACTTACCATTAAAGCAACAGCCAAGTCAAAAGAACCATTAAAGACAAAGAAGCAAGTACAGCATTCTCCTGCAAATTATCCATGCCTAAGAAACAGATGCTTAAGATGGCCGAAGACCTCATTACTCTAATCAGGGGTTCCCATCCCCCTCCTCAGAAAAGGCCTAGGCAGGATACAGACTATGATTCCTGTGATCAAGTTTCCATTTCCTCTGATTCGTCTTCAGACCAGGGATCCTCTCTACCCCCCCATGAGGACTCCGATGCTGAAGAATCTATCCCTTCAGCCTCTCCTCCTGAGGATTATTCTTTTGGGGAAACTTTGCATACCATGAGGGAGCATTTCCATTGGGAAAGTCTGGATTATTCAGAATCCAAGATAAAGCTCAGGGATTTCCTTTTATTGCCTCAGCACAGGCCCCTGGCTATTCTGCCTGTGCTAGATATTGTGGATGATGTGTTCTCTGAATCCAGCTTATCTCCTGATTCTTTGCCCCCTGCACCAGCCAAGCCAGATAGGTATTATAGAGTTCCTGACTCTCTCAAGTTTCTTTATAAAAACCCTTCTGCTGATCCAGAAACTATTTCCCAGGGTCCAAAAGGGGTTAAGGCTTCCATTGCAAAAAATCCAGTGCCCTCTGACAGAGATTCCAGAGCTTTGGATAGATGGGGGAAGAAAGTTTACACCTCTGCAACTTTAGCAGTAAGGGCTTTAAATTGCCAGTTTCACATGGTTAAGTACCAACAATATTTAATGGCTCAGTTAAAACAGAAAATGCTTGCAAGCTCAGAAGTGCCTGACTGTAAAGAAATGCAGGATTTATTGCATGCAGTTGAACAGGTGGGAAAACATACTCTGCAATGTGGTTTTGATTCTTTAGAGGCCTCTCTTGTAGGACCGCAGTTACAGGTTCTGTGATTCGAAAACATGCTTGGTTAAAAGAACAGAGTTTACCTGATCATGTTAAGGCAAAATTATTGGATGCTCCTTTACAGCATGATACCTTGTTTGGTGTTAAGGCAGAAGAGGTGTTAAAGAAAATGGAGGATAAAGCTAAATCTATGCAAACAGTCAAGGATTTCTTACAGGTACAGCCACCTCGATTTAGCAGAAATTGGCCAACAAAGAATTGGTCCTTCCAGTGTCAGACAGGCCACAGAGAGGCAGATACAGACACCCAAGAGGCAGATTTCAACCCCAAGGCTCTAACAGACAACGACAGTGGGGCACCTCAACCCCAAAAGGAGGTGAGGACAAGTCTCAACCTTACAGGAAACAGTCCCAATGACTTCCCCCTTTGTACGCCAAGCACTACCCTTTTGGCAGCCCCCTTAGGGGGAAAACTAGCACTTTTCTCTCAAAACTGGCAAACAATCACCCAAGACAAATGGGTTCTGAATATCGTGTCTCAAGGTTACAGGTTCCACTTTCATACTTTACCAAGGCTAAAAGGAATGCCAGACCTGCCACAGAATCAATGGGCAGAGGCATAAAAACAAATTTCAGCCGTCATGGACATGAGAGCTATTCAAAAAGTACCACAACAGGAACAAGGACAAGGATTTTATTCAAGACTCTTCCTGGTCCCCAGAAAGGACAAGGCCTGGAGGGCCCATACTAGACCTTTCAATTCTAAATACTTACGTGGATATTCCAAAATTCAAAATGTTGATATTACAGCGGCTTCAACCCATGCTGGGCAAGAAGGCTTGGCTTGTTACTCTGGACCTCAAAGAGGCATACCTGCATGCCCCTATTAGACACAATTGCAGAAGATACCTCAGATTCAAAGCTGGTACAATGCACTACCAATTCTCTGCACTGCCCTTTGGCTTATCTACTGCGCCCAGGGTCTTTACAAAGTGCTTGTCACCAGTAATTGCATTTTGCAGACAAAAAGGAATTCAAATATATCCATACCTGGACGTCTGCCTCATTCAAGCAGAGACAAAGGAGATTGTTCTACAGCATCTGGCGTTTGTAAAAAGGTTGATCTGAAGTAGGAGATTCATTTGTCTGCAACCTGTGGGTTATGGATCCGATATCGGATCCGAACCGGCATGGTTTACCAGCTATGGATCCAAGCTCTCAGCTCCTCCCCTCACCCATAATACCCTGCTCTACCCTCATGACCTCAGATCTCGTTTGCCGCGCATGGTGACCAGATTGTTTTTCCAGCTCTCCAGCTAAGTGATAGTTTTCAGCATTTAAATTGTAAAATTTAAATAATTTTTTGGTTGATTTGTATGAAAGTGTAGGTTTCCCTTTTTGAATTATTACTTTTTTTAGAGTTTAATCTAAAATTTATATCCCTCCCCTCGCTGGTAGCGTAGTGTGTGTGTTGGGCCTGTGAGTGATTTTGTTTTTTAGTTACTTACCTTAGTTATAGTAACTGTTGTTGTTAGCTTGGGATGTCTGAGCAGCCCAAGGCTATTTTTTCTAAGTGCTCCGAGTGTGGCCATAAGCTTTCCCCAGCTGATGGCCACACTCCGTTAGATGCCTGGGGTTGAACACCTCACATCTGGATGTTCCATTTGTGCAGGGTTCAACCCCAGGGCATTGAAGGAGCGGAGGTCCAAGCTTGTTTTGGCGGGCCTTTTACCGCCGGAGTCGGCTCCGACCTCTGCTCCTTCGGGGGTAACCGTCCCCATGGTTATTCCCTCTCCGGCTCCCCCTCCTCCTCCTAGGACTCAACCTCCCGCTTCTGGTTCGGAGGAGAGGGATGCTAGAAAAAGGGACCGGAGGGAGAAGCACCATAAGCGGCGGGCCGAGACCTCTGTTTCGCCCCGCCAGCCAAGCTGGCTTCTCCCGGCTCCATTGTCGGCTGGATCTCCTCCTCTCGGCTCCGCCCCAGTGTGTTTTTCACCGGGACCTGAGGAGGAGGAGACCCGATCTCCGTCGAGGCTATCGAGGAGGCACTCAAGGCCTACCCTCGGTAGCCTCGTCGAGATCTACAGCCTATCGGATGCTGATCTGGACGGATGATGAGAAGGTTCATCCAGGCCCAGATGCAGATGGGAGTGCTTTGCCTCCCTCTGGGGAGCTCGACCCCCTTTTTCAAGCCGGTGCTCTTCTCCGACCCGCTACCGGGTTCGAGCAGTTGGAGCTGAGCAGCTTCAGAGCCAGGGGTGGGTCGCCGATAGTACTTGGTACCGGATCCGACCCTGCCTCGAGTGCATCGGATCCGACCTCTCGGAGCCTGGATCCGAGCCTCGGATCTGGGGATCAGTGCTCCTTCGGCGCCGTCTGTGTCTGAGCGCACTGTCGCCGGATCCAAGCGGCGCCGGCTCAATCCACTCTTCGGATCGAGGGGAGCCATTGTCGGATCCTTTGGTCGAGGTCGGCTCCCTTCGGCGTTTGATGTAGTGGAGAGGGCCCTGTTGAGGGTCTCCGGACCCCGGCACTTGTTTCTGCTCCGTCCCGCTCCCTCTGCACTGGGTCAGGCTTCCACCATCCGGCCCTTGGGACAGCCCGCTTCTATGCCCCAAGCTGTTCCCCTGGAACAGGTTGCTGCTTGCAGGAGTCCTCTGACAGCCCCCAGAGGATGTTCCTCGCAAGTATCGTGGCAAAAGGAGGCACATTGACTCCCTCCGAGTCT
>NC_056749.1:511951442-512056241 GCF_019279795.1 Protopterus annectens
ATAGAGAAAGTAGTAAGAAAGCTTATTCTACCATCATAATTCCTAATACTAGTCTCCCTATGCTCATCAGGGGGAGTATCACCTATTGTTTCTCCATAACCCTTGCATAGAATAGGTTTAAAATGGCCAGTAGTCCTTTTAGTAAGAACTTCTTCAAACAAGTGTTGAAAAGGCTGTTCTGGGTAGCCCCTTTCATGAAACATGACTTTCAATATGTTACATTTAAACAGAAATTCAGTCTCTGATGAGACCATTCTGGCTGCCCTAACCAGTTGGCCCTTAATAACCGCCCTTTTCTGGTGGAATGGGTGGCTACTACTAAAGTGTAGAAAAGTGTTTGAGTAAGTAGGTTTCCTGAAAATAATAGTCTTAAATCTGTTGTTGGAGCTATCTTTAGATAGTGACACGTCCAGAAAATTAATGAAGTCTGTGTTAAACTCAAAAGTGAAATCTAGGAAGTCTGTATATTTGAACATTTCATTAATAAAAGTTACTGAATCTAGACTTCCTTTCCACATAAAAAACATGTCGTCCTGATATCTAGTGTACCATTTTACATTTTCCTTAAAAAATGGGGTTCTGGAATAGGAAATGTCTTTCCCAAAAATGCCATGACTGAATTTGCAAAACTGCCTCCACATGGGGAGCCCATGGCTACCTCAATTTTTTGCAAAAAAATATTCTTTGTCAAAAAGCATAAAGTTGTTATTCAAAACTAGATCTAATAAGGACGCAATTACATTTATCTCTTGCTGGTCCATCCCTTTAAAAATAGGAATTCACTAACCCATTCAATGCCAACCTCTTGAAGTATGACTGTTTATACAGATAATTTATATCTACCGTCAAAAAATTACACACTCGATCAAATTCAAGAGAATTAATATTCTCTTAAAAAAAAAAAAAAAAAAAACAGGAATCCTTACAAATTTGGGGTTCACTGCAAATAAATGGCTTACGTTTACTGTCCACATATTTAGCACATGCATAAGTAATAGATCTCTTGCCATCCACAGTTGGCCTAAAAGGTGGATCCATTATGCTTTTGTGGATTTTGGGCGATACAAATAAAACTAGTGTTACTGGTGCCGGCATGCATAGTTAATTATATGTGTCTATGTCTATACTGTTTTCCAAAACAGGTCATTTAAACTTTCTTTGATTTTTCTGTGTGCACTATTCACTTCATTTAAGCTAAATTTTGTTAATATACTCCACTTCGTCCATGAACACAAGGCTGATCTTTATCTGGCTTCATTACCCTAACATGGCAAATTTTCAACAAGTTAAGTAGTTCAAATTCATCAACTGTCATATTTTTAACTTGTCTCTGTTGATTTTTTGCCAGTAAAGACCTTCTGTCCATCTCACACATACGTTAGAATATGGCAAGAGACTCATTAATAGGAGGGTTGAAAATACTAGATATACCCAAATCGTGTATAGCAGACCCATTCCCAAACAGAACTGCTAGGTTCATTTTACATATGTATAACTTTAAGTCAATGATAGTTCTTGCTATATCAGTTCTCTTATCTGGTATGAATGTTAATCCTTTAGCCAGTAGCTATTTAACTAATAGAAAAGTTGTTATACAACCGAATTTCATCTTTGAAGAGCTTTTAATTTCAAAATACATTTTATCGAGCAGTATTCATTAAGCCCTGGTGGAACACGTGTATATGTTTTAATTTGCCAAGCAAGATGTTCTTCGTGATTCACTGTTGCAGTCATTACATTTGGGTAATCTGCTGGCAGGTTGCCCTCAGTCGGCCTGAATAACAAAGTCTTGGGTCCTGCGTCGGTTGCTGTCTCCTCTTCCATGACGTCAGGTCGTCAGAGGTATAAAATATGCAGCCGACGCCATTGTAATCAGTCTTTCTTGCCGCGCGGTGCCCGAAGCAGAAGCAGTTCGCAAGTGCTGGTCGGCTGACTTCTGAAATTTTCGTTTTCAAGTTTCAGAACCAAAGTCCTCAAACTAAAGCTAAGTACCCCGTTGGGGAAACTTTCTTGCTCCTTACCAATGTCAGTAAAAGTTAATAATTGTATTACTTGTGGGAAGCAACGTAAATAGAGTGAACAGTCTGGTGCAGGAATGACAACGATTGATGTCTCGGCTCGGACTGTAAAATGTTTAATATCACAAAAAAACAGAACACACGTTAAGCGCTTTCATCTGGCTGGCAGACTTCTTCAGAACAAGATTAATAGTTACTGCACTCATTAAATACCAAAGTTTGGCGCCAAAAAAACTAAGAATTTAAATTTAAAAACATACTGCGTAAATGCAATAAAAAAAATTTTAAAAACATACTAACCAAATATGTTGTAAAATAGAACAACTACATATTTGATATATATTGCTTAATATATATTGCTTAATAACAATACTCATACTATATGCCTGTAAGTTGATATATCGTGGCATGTATTTAAAAGCCCATCTATAAAAACTGTTTAAACTATAAAAACTATTTGGACTTAATTAAGTAAGGTTTAATACTAATGAAATCATTGATGCCTGGGTAACTGGTGGCATCAACATAAATCTGCCACCTACTCTCTTTCATAGCCAATAATGCTTTGATATTTCCACCATACGGTGAAGGTCCCACTGTATCAAGGATATTAAATTTGAAATAATGTCTATCATTACTATGTGAAATGTGCCGATATAAGGCATTCTTGTTATCCTGAGTTCTAATACTGTATTGGTGTTCGTAGATGCGTCGTTTAAATTGTCTCTCGGTCTTGCCAATGTAGAATGCATTGCATTCCACACATGTAGCTAAATAAATCACAAACTTGGTGTTACAATTACCATATCTGCTATATACATATGTTTTATTAATATTGTCCAGCTTGCATCCCTTATCCTCATTAATAAATTTACATTGGTTACACGCTCCGCATTTTTTGGTAGATGTGCTTCCTCCTTTCTTCTTAATGCCATTAGATTCCAACAACTTCTTTATATTATAACCTGTTTTGTATACAATATTGGGATGCATACCCAATATCTGTGTTAAGTCATCGTTGCGTATAACCTGATTCCATCTATCCTTAATAAAAGTTTCAATGTTATGAACTATAGATGAATACATTAATACACATACCCTTCGGCTGTGTTCGTCTCCAGGGTTATTAGCTTGTGTTGAAATCACACTACCAAAATTCCCTAATAGGGACATATACTTTTTACCCCATTCACTTGTGACATACTTGACTGTGTCATTCAAAAGGTTTACTGGGTACCCCCTGATAGTGAACATTGATTTAATGAGTTCCAATTCTTTTAACATAATCTCCCTAGTGGAGGACATTCGGGCAGCCCTAATGCATTGCCCTTTGAAAATATTTTTGAACACGTGGGGAGGGTGATTACTACTGTATACCAAGTAATCATTGGAAAAAGTCTCTTTCCTATAAATACAAGATGTAAACCCATTGTCCCCTTGGCTAATATAAGTGTCCAAATACGCTATGCCACTAGTACTAATGGAGTGTGTAAACTTGAGGAATTCTGTTGTATTATTAATGTAACTGATGAAATCAGAGATCTTATCAATAGGTCCATCCCACAGCACAGAAAGGTCATCTAAAAACCTGGTGTAATGAACAATGTGCTGGTAGTATTCTGATTTGAACAGGTGTTCGGATTCCCATTCAAGCATCGCCAGGTTTGCAAATATGGGAGCACAAGCTGCCCCCATAGCCACACCCCTGGTTTGTTTGAAAAACTAATTTTCAAACTGGATGTAATTGTGGTCCAAGACCAACCCCATCATGTCTGTAATGAGGCAAATTTTGTCCCAACTCAAGCTGGAGCATTTCCTCAAACTACTACTGAAGTACTCTAAGCCCAAATCCCTGGGGATGCAGGAGAATAAGTCGGTTACATCAGTAGTAATATAAATGAGGTTGTTTCTCCATACTTGGGATGTTAACTGGCCCAAGAACGTCCAAGAATCTTTAATTAAGTGTGGAATATTTTTGTACACAGGCTTGACCCATGTGTCGATAGCTACACCCAACGGGAAGGTTTTTGCTTTGCTTCCTGAAATAATAGGCCTAAAGGGAGGGTGTGTTAAATTTTTATGGACTTTGGGGATACCAACAATCGTGGCTAATATAGGATATTCCACCTTTAGAAATTCGTATGTCTCAAAGCTAATCCTATTGTCCAACAAATATTCCTCCAATGCTAGATCAATACGCTTGTGACCTATATTGATTTCGTTGAGAGAAATAGCATCGTAATTCCCTGATTGATACAAAATGTGATATATATCATTGATGTAGTCCATTTTATTAAATACAACAATCCCTCCCCCTTTGTCTGGTTTCATTAACCTAACCTCTTTGTTGTTCACAAACTTCCATAGGCACTTATATTCATCCTCTGTCAAATTTGCCTGTGGACCCATATTGTTGCTATTCTCAACCTTAAAATTATTTCTGAAACTATAGATGTCATTACAAATTATTTTCTCAAAGCTGGCCACTTTTGTATTGCTTGGAGGTATATATGTGCTCCTCTTTTTAAGACCTTTGGGTACCGTATTGGTATTTTCACCATTATTTTGTCCAAATTGTATGGCTAAATTTAGCCTCCTACAGTATAATTTCACTTCTACAATTGTGTTCACCAGGTTGAAACCAACAGTAGGAATGAATTTCATGCCTTTTGAAAACACACTGAAAAATTCTTCAGTTATCTCAAGGTTGGTGTAATTAAACACATTGAACCCTTGTTTGGAATAAATAATATTGCTTCCAGTACTGTCATATGTTTCATTTATACCAACTACCACTTCCTGATGATTGTCTGTATGCCTAGATTCATTATTGTGTTCGAAACCTGGTAAATAGGGATATTCAATGCCATGGTCAAATAATTCATTAACATGTTCTATATTTGTGGTGTCTACACCACACATAATTTTCAAGGGTCTAATCATCTCATTCTCCTGTTCCTTGTTACATATATGTTTTTTGATGGTGGGTAAAACCTGCCCCCTTGAAAATTCATATCTCCATCCATATTCCTGTGTTCATTATGAACATCCCTATCATAGTCCTTGGTCATACAATTCTTTGGCCAAATGTAAGCCCTTTGATTATCATATTGATCAACATCACAAACTATTTTCCTTTGTTTCCTTTCGTAAATTAAGGTTGCTTTATGGTTGGCATCTATAAACTGCTTGTTGTACAAGTCATTCCATTGACTGAACATGTCATTGTTAATGATGTCCACATTTAATTTGTCCACCTCATGTATTAAACTAGACAATTTATCATCATTTTTCTGGATCAATAATTTGATATAATTGAAACCAAAACTATAAAAACAGTTTATTGAACTCCACTATAGTTTCATGGTTCAAATCCTGCCCCATCGGTACTTTAAAAAATCTAATACCTTTGGGTACAACTTTTAAAGCTATACATTTACTAAAATAGGCATTTTCTATTTTTAAATTTTTAATGGCTGTAAGTTTTTTACCCAAAGCATATATCATTTCCTTAATACTGTCTTTCGAACTTTGTTTAGTGCCATTTATACATTGTTCATTATTACATCCACCATCGTATTTGTTATGTTTATCAAAATCAAAGTTATCATTCAAAAAATGGTCCAAATGACCATTCATTCCTTCACTACTTATTTTGTCCATTACAAGAGTCTTATACTTGTTGTTAATCCCTCCTTTAAAAGCGTTTGGACTGGAATATAAATCAGTACCTTTTATATTCTCAGCTTGCTTCCTAGCAATGGCTGAGTATGTTTTCACAGGTTGCAGGCGTTTAGGTCGAGCCCCTAACCGCTCAGCCTCGTCACGGACATGGAAAAGGCTAAAGTCAAAAGTGAAATCACCCAACAATGACTTGCTGATGTTTAAATCCTTGTTTTCACTCATAACACATTCTTGAGATGAAAATAATCCACCATCTCCTCGATTACCTTGTCCGTTAGGTATTTCAATCTGCGTACTCGCATCTACAGCAGACACAACCACTCTCCTATCAACGCGAGAAACTTCCTCTCCGGACAAACTGAGCTGTTGCTTGTCCCTGGTGTTGGTATCGCCAATCGGGTTAATAACTGACAAGGAACGCCCGACAAGTTCGAGTATTCGAGACACTTCCTCCTTGAGTGCAGTGATCTCCAAACGTATATGAGCTAAGTCCACGTTGTCCAATGAAGCCTGAGAACCCACGTTGTTCTCCATACCAGACACTACCGCAACTAGACTCACAGGCAACAACGTAAATAGAGTGAACAGTCTGGTGCAGGAATGACAGCAATTGATGTCTCTGCTCGGACTGTAAAATGTTTAATATCACAAAAAAACAGAACACACGTTAAGCGCTTTCATCTGGCTGGCAGACTTCTTCAGAACAAGATTAATAGTTACTAGTTACTGCACTCATTAAATACCAAAGTTTGGCGCCAAAAAGCTAAGAATTTAAATTTAAAAACATACTGCGTAAATGCAATAAAAATTTTTTAAAAACATACTAACCAAATATATTTTTTGAATGATAACTTTGATTTTGATAAACATAACAAATACGATGGTGGATGTAATAATGAACAATGTATAAATGGCACTAAACAAAGTTCGAAAGACAGTATTAAGGAAATTATATATGCTTTGGGTAAAAAACTTACAGCCATTAAAAATTTAAAAATAGAAAATGCCTATTTTAGTAAATGTATAGCTTTAAAAGTTGTACCCAAAGGTATTAGATTTTTTAAAGTACCGATGGGGCAGGATTTGAACCATGATACTATAGTGGAGTTCAATAAACTGTTTGATAGTTTTGGTTTCAATTATATCAAATTATTGATCCAGAAAAATGATGATAAATTGTCTAGTTTAATACATGAGGTGGACAAATTAAATGTGGACATCATTAACAATGACATGTTCAGTCAGTGGAATGACTTGTACGACAAGCAGTTTATAGATGCCAACCGTAAAGCAACCTTAATTTACGAAAGGAAACAAAGGAAAATAGTTTGTGATGTTGATCAATATGATAATCAAAGGGCTTACATTTGGCCAAAGAATTGTATGACCAAGGACTATGATAGGGATGTTCATAATGAACACAGGAATATGGATGGAGATGTGAATTTTCAAGGGGGCAGGTTTTACCCACCATCAAAAAACACATATGTAACAAGGAACAGGAGAATGAGATGATTAGACCCTTGAAAATTATGTGTGGTGTAGACACCACAAATATAGAACATGTTAATGAATTATTTGACCATGGCATTGAATATCTCTATTTACCAGGTTTCGAACACAATAATGAATCTAGGCATACAGACAATCATCAGGAAGTGGTAGTTGGTATAAATGAAACATATGACAGTACTGGAAGCAATATTATTTATTCCAAACAAGGGTTTAATGTGTTTAATTACACCAACCTTGAGATAACTGAAGAATTTTTCAGTGTGTTTTCAAAAGGCATGAAATTCATTCCTACTGTTGGTTTCAACCTGGTGAACACAATTGTAGAAGTGAAATTATACTGTAGGAGGCTAAATTTAGCCATACAATTTGGACAAAATAATGGTGAAAATACCAATACGGTACCCAAAGGTCTTAAAAAGAGGAGCACATATATACCTCCAAGCAATACAAAAGTGGCCAGCTTTGAGAAAATGATTTGTAATGACATCTATAGTTTCAGAAGTAATTTTAAGGTTGAGAATAGCAACAATATGGGTCCACAGGCAAATTTGACAGAGGATGAATATAAGTGCCTATGGAAGTTTGTGAACAACAAAGAGGTTAGGTTAATGAAACCAGACAAAGGGGGAGGGATTGTTGTATTTAATAAAATGGACTACATCAATGATATATATCACATTTTGTATCAATCAGGGAATTACGATGCTATTTCTCTCAACGAAATCAATATAGGTCACAAGCGTATTGATCTAGCATTGGAGGAATATTTGTTGGACAATAGGATTAGCTTTGAGACATACGAATTTCTAAAGGTGGAATATCCTATATTAGCCACGATTGTTGGTATCCCCAAAGTCCATAAAAATTTAACACACCCTCCCTTTAGGCCTATTATTTCAGGAAGCAAAGCAAAAACCTTCCCGTTGGGTGTAGCTATCGACACATGGGTCAAGCCTGTGTACAAAAATATTCCACACTTAATTAAAGATTCTTGGACGTTCTTGGGCCAGTTAACATCCCAAGTATGGAGAAACAACCTCATTTATATTACTATTGATGTAACCGACTTATTCTCCTGCATCCCCAGGGATTTGGGCTTAGAGTACTTCAGTAGTAGTTTGAGGAAATGCTCCAGCTTGAGTTGGGACAAAATTTGCCTCATTACAGACATGATGGGGTTGGTCTTGGACCACAATTACATCCAGTTTGAAAATGAGTTTTTCAAACAAACCAGGGGAGTGGCTATGGGAGCAGTTTGTGCTCCCATATTTGCAAACCTGGTAATGCTTGAATGGGAATCCGAACACCTGTTCAAATCAGAATACTACCAGCACATTGTTCATTACACCAGGTTTTTAGATGACCTTTTTGTGCTGTGGGATGGACCTATTGATAAGATCTCTGATTTCATCAGTTACATTAATAATACAACAGAATTCCTCAAGTTTACACACTCCATTAGTACTAGTGGCATAGCGTATTTGGACACTTATATTAGCCAAGGGGACAATGGGTTTACATCTTGTAATTATAGGAAAGAGACTTTTTCCAATGATTACTTGGTATACAGTAGTAATCACCCTCCCCACGTGTTCAAAAATATTTTCAAAGGGCAATGCATTAGGGCTGCCCGAATGTCCTCCACTAGGGAGATTATGTTAAAAAAATTGGAACTCATTAAATCAATGTTCACTATCAAGGGGGTACCCAGTAAACCTTTTGAATGACACAGTCAAGTATGTCACAAGTGAATGGGGTAAAAAGTATATGCCCTTATTAGGGAATTTTGGTAGTGTGATTTCAACACAAGCTAATAACCCTGGAGACGAACACAGCCGAAGGGTATGTGTATTAATGTATTCATCTATAGTTCATAACATTGAAACTTTTATTAAGGATAGATGGAATCAGGTTATACGTAACGATGAATTAACACAGATATTGGGTATGCATCCCAATATTGTATACAAAACAGGTTATAATATAAAGAAGTTGTTGGAATCTAATGGCATTAAGAAGAAAGGAGGAAGCACATCTACCAAAAAATGTGGAGCGTGTAACCAATGTAAATTTATTAACGAGGATAAGGGATGCAAGCTGGACAATATTAATAAAAGATATGTATATAGCAGATATGGTAATTGTAACACCAAGTTTGTGGTTTATTTAGCTACATGTGTGGAATGCAACACATTCTATATTGGCAAGACCGAGAGACAATTTAAACGACGCATCTACGAACACCAATACAGTATTAGAACTCAGGATAACAAGAATGCCTTATATCGGCACATATCACATAGTAATGATAGACATTATTTCAAATTTAATATCATTGATACAGTGGGACCTTCACCGTATGGTGGAAATATCAAAGCATTATTGGCTATGAAAGAGAGTAGGTGGCAGATTTATGTTGATGCCACCAGTTACCCAGGCATCAATGATTTCATTAGTATTAAACCTTACTTAATTATGTCCAAATAGTTTTTATAGTTTAAACAGACAGTTTTTATAGATGGGCTTTTAAATACATGCCACGATATATCAACTTACAGGTGTATAGTATGAGTATTGTTATTAAGCAATATATATTAAGCAATATATATCAAATATGTAGTTCTATTTTACAACATATTTGGTTAGTATGTTTTTAAAAAATTTTTATTGCATTTACGCAATATCTTTTTAAATTTAAATTCTTAGTTTGTTGGCGCCAAACTTTGGTATTTAATGAGTGCAGTAACTATTAATCTTGTTCTGAAGAAGTCTGCCAGCCAGATGAAAGCGCTTAACGTGTGTTCTGTTTTTTTGTGATATTAAACATTTTACAGTCCGAGCCGAGACATCAATTGTTGTCATTCCTGCACCAGACTGTTCGCTCTATTTACGTTGTTGCCTGTGAGTCTACTTGTGGGAAGCAAATACCTCATAAGGATTTTCATTTGTACTGTATTCCTTGCCTAGGCCCTGACCACAGTGTGCCTTGCTGTCGGTTTTGTGCTAAATTTAACCAACGCACTGTTAAGCGTCTGTATATTTTTTGCTTCTAAATACTTTGGTTCAAGATTTAACTATCCTGAAATGTCGTCGGTTAGCAATTCGACTACCGGAATTCACAAAAAACGCAGGGAAAAAGACAGACACAGACCGTTGAGGTCCAAAACCAACGACAAAGCTTCTCCTAAGCCAGTCGCTGGTTCGCCGGTACTCAGTGAGGTGCTTTCACAGCCCCTGATGCCCGCTACTTTTGAGTCGCAGGCCTCTACCAAGACCCATTCGGAGTCCGGTATGCCGCATGATTCTTCAAGTATTGAACCCGTGGATGTCTCTTCCTTGGATGGGTCCGGAGCCGCTGAGCAGGCACCGGCTTCTGAGGGTGTTTTCAGGCCTAAAGATTTGTATATTAAACCGACATCATTATCAAAAACAAGGCCAAAACCAACTACTGTGCCTAAAAAAACGATGCATGAGCCATGTGCTCAGGCCCCTATGTCTAAAAAAACAAATGATCAAAATGGCTGAGCAATTAATTACCTTGATCAGGGGTTCCCAGCCCCCTCCTGCTAAGAGGCCTAGGCAAGGCACTGATTATGAATCTTCATATCAGGTTTCCATTTCTTCTGCTTCCTCTTCTGATCAGGAATTTTCTATCCCCCCTTATGAGGACTCTGATGCAGAAGAATCCATCCCTTCTGCTTTTCCTCCTGAGGATTTTTCTTTTGGAGAGACTTCGCATACCTTAAGGGAACATTTTCATTGGGAGAGTCAGGACTTTTCAGAATCCAAAAAGAGGCTTAGGGATTTTCTTCTTCCTCAGCATAGGCCTTTGGCTTTACCTCCTGTTTTAGACATTGTTGATAATGTTTGCTCAGAATCCAGCATGGCTCTTGATTCCCTGCCTCCGGCTCCTAGTAAGCCAGACAGATATTACAGGGTTCCTGACTCCCACAATTTTCTTTTCAAAAATCCTACTGCTGACCCTGAAACTATTTCTTAGGGTCCCAAGGGTGTTAAGGCATCTACTGCTAAAAGTCCTACCCCTTCTGATAGAGACTCCAGGGTGCTGGATACATGGGGTAAGAAGGGTTTATATGTCTGCAACTCTCGCAATCAGGGCTTTAAACTGTCAATTTCATATGCTTAAATATCAGCAGCATGTCATGGGCTTACTGAAACAGAAAATGAAATTGATTTCTGATTGTGTGGAAAGTAGAGTTACAGGATTTATTGCATTTAGCTGAACAAGTTGGAAAGCATACTTTGCAATGTGGTTTTGATTCCTTGGAGGCCTCTTGCAGGGCCGCCGTAACTGGATCTGCGATAAGAAGGCATGCTTGGCACAAGGAGCAAAATCTGCCTGATCATGTTAAAGCTAAATTGTTGGATGCTCCTTTACAGCAGGACAGTCTGTTTGGTAATAAGGCAGAAGAAGTTTTAAAAAAGATGGAAGACAAAGCTAAATCTATGCAAACTGTAAAAGATTTCTTGCAAGTGCAGCCACCCAGGTTCAGTAGGCACTGGCCTACTAAGAATTGGTCCTTTCCAGTACATAACAGAGCTGCTCAGGTCAAACCCGGACACTCCAAAGGCTCCAGGTTTCAGTCACAAGGATCTTACAGGACAAAACAATGGGGTGCCTCCACCTCCAAATCAGGAAGTAGCAAAGCACCACCCTACGGTAAACAGTCTCAATGACTTTCCTCTGCCATTTCCAAGCACTTTTCTTTTGGCAGCCCCTTTGGGGGGAAAACTAGCACTTCATGCTCAAAATTGGCATCTAATTACCCAGGACAAGTGGGTCTTAAATATAGTATCCCAGGGGTACAGATATCATTTTCACACATTGCCAGTTCCAAATGGATGGCCAGACCTGCCCGCAAATCAGTGGGCAGAGGCCCAGAAACAAGTCATGTCCCTCATGGATATGGGGGCTATTCAACCAGTACCAGAAAAGGAAAAAGGACAAGGTTTTTATTCAAGATTTTTCCTGGTACCCAGAAAAGACAAATCATGGCGTCCAATTCTGGACTTATCCATTCTAAATACTTTCCTGGACATTCCAAAATTCAAGATGCTGACTCTACAACAGCTACTGCCTATGCTAGGCAAGAATGCCTGGTTGGTAACTCTAGACTTAAAAGAGGCTTACCTGCATATCCCAATCAGGGAATCCTGCAGAAGATACCTCCGCTTCAAAGCAGGCTACTTGCATTACCAGTTCTCTGCACTGCCCTTTGACTTATCTGCTGCGCCCAGGGTCTTCACAAAGTGCCTGGCACCAGTAATTGCATTTTGCAGACAAAGAAACATTCAAATGTATCCTTATCTGGATGATTGTCTAATTCAGGCAGAGGACGTGGACACTCTTCTACAACATCTGGTGTTTGTAAAAAGGCTTCTAACATGCCTAGGGTACACCATAAACGAAACGAAATCACAGCTGGTACCCTCTCAAATAATTACATTCCTGGGTGCAAGCTTGAATACAACTGCCCAGATGGCTTACCTCACTCCAGACAAACACATTCAATTGATAACATACTTCAAACAAGTGGACACAAAAATCCAGCTCTCTGCAAGACAAATTCTGCCGGCTTTGGGGTTCATGGCATCCTGCATTCTGCTGATTCCATATGCAAGACTGCATATGAGGAAACTTCACTTGTACCTAAAAAGTTTATGGAGTCAACATTGTCACAGTCTGGAAACAATGATTCCTCTCATTCCCTGCCTACACAGGAGTTTCTTTGTGCAGAGACATGTCACCAAAACAAGGGACTGTCATTCACTCTACCCCCTGCCACCCAAACCTTAACTACAGACGCATCAGACTATGCCTGGGGGGCCCACCAGGCGGGGAGATGTATTCAGGGCGTATGGAGCCCAAATCAAATGCATCTGCATATCAACGAGAAAGAAATGCTAGCTGTTCAGAATGCTCTGACAGCCTTCAAGGACTTACTTCATCCAGGACAACTGCTAATAAAGACGGACAACACCACGGTTATGTGGTACATAAACAAGCAGGGGGGTACACATTCCTACCACCTTTGCAGACTAGCCATGGCACTTATCTTCAAGCTCATTTCCTGCCAGGAAAACAAAATACTCTGGCAGACGACCTAAGCTGAAATCTTATGGACCCGCACGAGTGGAAACTGGATCCACAAATCTTCAGCATGGTAACACAGAAACGGGGGAGCCAAGACATTGATCTATTTGCCTCTCCCTGAAATTATCAACTGGACAAATTCTGCACAAAGACTTATCACAGACAAGCATGGAAAGTGGAAGCCCTATCCTTCACTTGGAAAAACCTATCAGTCTATGCCTTTCCCCCTCTGCCTCTTCTCTCCAAGGTCTTACTAAAGGTCAGACAGGAAAAAACAAAAATGTTCCTGATTGCTCCGGACTGGCCTCGCCAGCACTGGTACCCAGTTCTAAGGAATATGTCTCAACTCCCTCCTTGGTACTTGCCTCAAATACCTCATCTACTGTCTCAGCAGAACAATCAAATTCTGTACACTCAGCTCCAAACTCTGAACCTTGCAGCATGGCTGATCATTTACTTATTCAAACAACACCTCTCAGTAAATCTGTGATGGATGTCATTTTGGAAGCCAGAAGGCCTAGTACTAGAAAATCTTATGCTGATAAATGAAAGAGATTCTGTGCTTGGAACCAAGCACAAGGAACGGACACAGCAAAACCAAATATCCCTCAGATTTTACAATACTTGACTGAGATGCTTGACAAGAGCCTATCTTTTTCTTCAGTAAAAATCCATGCCTCTGCCATCTCGGCTCATTACAACACAGAGCCTCCCCTCTTTTCTCATCCTCTGCTAAAACAGTATCTTAGAGGGGCCAAAAATTTAAGGCCTCCCAGAAGATCACCAACTCCTGTATGGGACCTCAATTTTGTGCTGAAAAAAATCACCCTGCCTCCTTTTGAACCAGCAGCTATTGCGGATATAAAATTTTTATCTTGGAAAACAGCTTTCCTCTTGGCAATCACTTCAGCAAGAAGGGTTTCAGAACTACAGGCTCTCATGGCTGTGGAGCCTATTATTACATTTTACCCGGACAGGGTGTCCCTCAGGACCAGTCCTTCCTTTATGTCTAAGGTGGTATCCAGTGTGGCTCTTAACCAAACAATTCACCTGCCAACATTTTACCCAAATCCGCAGAACAAGGGGGAGTGGATTCTGCATTCATTGGACATACACAGACAACTAAGATTCTACTTAAACAGGACCAAATCTCTAAGTAGGTATGAGCAACTACTGGTGGCATTTGCTTCAGGATCAGAGGGGAAGGCTATGTCAAAGCAGACTGTTTCTAAGTGGTTAAGCCACTTCATTTGTTTCTGCTACTTGCACCATGGGAAACCTGTGCCCAAGGGAATCGGGTCACATTCCACCAGGGCTGCCTCTACCTCAGCAGCCTTTCTTAGAGGAGTTCCAACCAAAGACATTCTATAAGCTGCTACTTGGAGCTGTTCATACCTTCACAAAGCATTATCATTTGCCTCTCTTCTTGAAATCCAGGGCAGGCTTTGCCACTGCAGTATTGCAGGGCTTTATAGCCGCTCCTAATGCTATTTAGTTCCATCCTCCCATCCATAGCTTTGGGATTCTACCCAAATGTAATGACTGCAACAGTGAAACACGAAGAACATAGTACAGTTGTGTACACTTACCATAAATGTAGATGTTCGAGTGTATTAACTGTTGCAGTCCGGGTTACCCACCCGCCATCCCCCTTTTCTATAACTTCTCTTTCCTTCACTATATTCTAAAGCCTTTGTGGTGTATTTGCTTTTAGATGGAGATAAAGTTTATGTTGCTAAAAGTGCATTTACATATATTGCTGTTTATTTATTTATATATATATATATATATATATATATATATATATATATATATATTTTTTTTTTTTTTTTTTTGCTCCCCATTTGGGGGGCACCTGACAATCTGGGGCAAGAAAAACTGAATAAAATGGTGTTGGCTGAATGTTTTATACCCCCTGACGTCATGGAAGAGGAGACCGCAACCGACGCAGGACCCAAGACTTTGTTATTCAGGCCTGAGGGCAACCTGCCAGCAGATTACCCATATGTAATGACTGCAACAGTGAATAAACTTGAACATCTACATTTATGGTAAGTGTACACAACTGTACTTTCTTCAAGTTTTAATTCCCAGGGCCCACCTCTAATGCTCCTAACTATTTGTTGTAATATTGTAAACTGGAATTTATGTGTGGGGTATTCTTAAAAAGCATTTATAGTTATTCACATATACATTTTACTTTGTATAACACTGGCTCTTTAAATTTCTTAAATTGTTAATTGGTTTTATAATTAATTATCTCGTCTTAATTGATAGTATTATTTTAACTGAGGACTCTTTGGGTTTCTTTGTCTGAAGAAGTTCATGTGTTTTCTGAACGAAAAGGCTAACAATAAACTGGTTGGAATTGTACAGCTTGCTGCCTATTTTTGTTTTTGGTTACAAGTTTATTTTTTGTTTTTTGTTTTGTGAACATTCTGTTACTGATTTAATGATTATCACAGAAAAGTAAGAATCTCAAAACATAATTTGACCTTGTCCTTGGCAGTGGTTATATTCCCTGTCATCAGAGGAGAAAAAAAATGCTTGTAACTTACGTTTGAGTCCATTTAATAGGAACAAAGCACTCTAGAGCATACCGTATTGCACAGTTTTACTGTTTTCAGGTGTGTTAAGTACTAAAGTACCACCCGAGATCCTGGTATTCTATGACACAGCACATTCTGTCATGGATTACAATACTACTACTTTTTTGGGGGTGAGATTCACAATGCAGTTCATAAATGTTGTTCTCTTCACCTGCCCCGGTGTTATAACTCCATTGCTGCATGCACTCAAATTCAATCTGGGACAGATTTCACTGCACTCTTTCTGCTTGTACTCTGAAAACTCTGGTTGTGTCAATGATTTTCCAAATCACAGTCAGTCAGTTGTAAACTTAAGTACTCCAGACTCTGCATGACTGCCTCTGTCAGAAGCTGCTCATTTTCTGAAATTGTTCCTTACCTTGTCAAGGTTGGCAAAAGGGTTTCTTCTTTTCTCCCCTACTACAACACATCCGTGAGAAAAAGGTCTGAACCCAGAAAGCTCTGATCCCACTCTTGGTAAAACTCTAACATTACCACCCCCTCTGCTGATTCTCTGCATCAGGCGAAGAACCAAATCTCAAACTGTTGAGTTCTTTTCCGTAGCTTCACGATCACAGTGTTTGTTTAAAGCTGGGAAAATAACCTGGCCGTGGGCGATGAGTCATGATAGGTTCATAGGTAGGTACTAGGCTATCGACCCAAGGGCCTACGTAAGCCTATCCAACAAGGTTCCCTGGCTTATGCCACCCAAGAAAGTTATTTTCCTGTGCCACTGTCAAGCAGAGACACAGAAGTGATCCCCAGGGTGTATTTCCTATTTCTCATACACTCATCAAGATTTCATGGTAATAGTTAAAGGACAAAATTAATCAGCAGTTAAACTCACAAACCAGCAGCAGTACATCAGCAGCATCCTGAATCAGACAGCAAGTCTCTATCTCTCTGAGATCCCGCACAGCAAAATGGAACGCACTATAGAGACAAAAGTTAACCAAACACCATCGCTGTAACACAAGCAGCAATGACTACTGCTGTAGGAAACTCCTATTTATTTTTTTTTAAACAAAGAAACTCTGTTGTGTATTTTTGCTTTAAATAAACAAATAAATGTTGAACTATTAATGTGAGAGTAAAAAAAATGAAAACAAATAAAAACAAAATAGGGATTTAAAGGGGCCACTCCGGAATTCCTGGCACCCTATTATTTTGAGCCTGAAAGCGGTAAATACTGAGGAATTCAGTACCGTTGAGAGGTATGCTTGTCTTGTCTTTCCTACCCAGTTCTGTCTTCCCTACCTGCAGTGAGATTTCTATATATTTTGTAACTGTTTTTAAATGCTAACACCATTGTTTATATCCTCAATACTGAAGTTATTTCTGGCATGTTTTCTTTGTATATTTATGTTAACCTCATACATGTTATTTAGAATTTTCATGCATTTTGTTTTGCATGCTTTTATACTTTTAATACTACAGTGTACTCCATTTGCTCCCAGGCTGGACTTGAAACAGTCCATCTTGGATCAGTGTTCTACTGATTAACAGCAAAAAAAGTTGTTTGGACAAAGTTGTAAGGGCAAGCATAAATATCTCACTGATCAAGAATGGCTAGCTTTATTACATGATAATTCTTTCATTAAACCTGAGAGGGAGAACCTGTTTAATCCCTGTATATGAAGTGTTCTACTTTATTCATGTCATTACTCGATAAAATAGGATTCAACAAGTTTGTAGAGAATGGGAGTGGAATACTCAAAAGAATCTCTTCTAAGAGGCTGTGGATGAGATGTCTTAGGATTAAATTGACTGCACCCAAAATATCTTGTTTTCTTTATCCCTGTGACAGTAGCCTTGGTGTTCTGTTCCATTGTCAATTGTCATTCAGATGTGTGTGTTCCATTTTTATTCAAGGTTTTTGACTTGTTCTTTTGAGCATGAGAGAGCTTGAATTTATGTTCTTAGTTTTCTACTCTTTTGTAGGTGTGCTGCAGTGTCCTGCTTTCTGTTTAGTCAGTTACTGAACTTTTTGAGATGATTTTGTTTGTCTCAGTGTATAAGTGTGTAGCAGTTTTGTCACATTGCTGAACAGTTTCGCTTTTAATGATATTTAGTTCATACTTGAATGTTAGCTGGTCACTGTTTGGATAGCTGCTGATAAAATTATCTGATAGATAATTAGCTGATTAGCTGTGAACGACCACGGTTTAGTGCGTTCGTTCAGTATGTGTAGATGAAGAGGCATTCGCTGAAACGCTTCTTCGAGATTCTGATATAGACTCAGTAAAAACAGTATTTTCTAGAGCTGCAGAGGCATTAGTTTTTGCAACTGTTAATGCAAATCTAATTGAATTTACCTGTGTAGTGTGTGCACATGTAACACTTATTGCGACTTGCAGCTACTCTGGCCAGTTGAAAAGCAGGAAACCATACATGGTACCTGAAAATGATTTCCATCACAAAGATCCTCCAACAAGAATTGCAGCACCGTTGCCGATACAGAATGGACCCGGAGCTATTGGTGTACCTGCAGCCATAACGACAAATATAACTAAACCTGAAGAAAATTCTGTTGACGATATGGGTATGACTTAATTTCTGTTTCTCTTCTGAATTGATGGAGTGTTGACTATGATGCATTTAACTGTGGCCTTATTTTATCAGTATTATATCAAATTATATCCGTATTTTCTTTACAGATAAATCTCGGGAGAAGTCTCTAGGCACTGTAAAAATTGTTAACAAAGCTGTTGGTCTTCCACAAAAACTAACTGCTAGTAATGGAAACAGTACTGTTAACAGGTAAGGAATTGACCTTCGAGTTTAATATTTGACTACGTAAAAATGTTCTTAACTTCACTGGCAAGACAAGGGCATTTATGACATTATAGACTTTGATAAATGTCTTGGGAGGACACAACAGTAACAGATAAGTCATAAACCTTAGAAGACAGAAAGCATAGCCGGCTTTAGGCACCAGCGGAACCCTGCGGTCGCTGGGGGGCCAGCCACAGCAAGTTGTGTTATCCTGATCTTTTGTAACATGTCTGTCATAACAACAAAAGCCAGTTGAACAGTCTTGTATACTTAATAAACCAGATGGGTAATAACTCTTATTTATATCTCCCGTAAAATTCAAAGATATTTTTGGTTATAGTAACAGTGTTTATCAAGTAACAGGCATTCCAGTTCTACTAAATATTTTAACACTGACATAGTGCTCCTTAGTTAAACCCTGCTGTTAGACATTTTCTCCACTAAAATTAACTACATAACCAGCTTTAGGTCCCAGCAGTACTTGTGGCTGCAGGGGCCCCCTTAATCATCCTTCACAGTGTGGGGTCCCACAAAAGCTGCTGCTGGTTAGAGAAAAAAATGAGGAATAAAAAACATTTTTAATTTCCTGATTATGCTGTTTAACCTGAACAGGGCTGGGATATGACCGTGTTAGGATACAGCTCTTAATGAACTTGAGCAAGGTAAGCACCAGAGAGATCAGCAGCCCAGAGTGACTTATCTCATTACAAACTCTGGATTTTAAGAAGAGCTGATCATTGTTCTCTTTCAGAGAGTTTTACAAATACTGGCAGAACACCAGATACTATAACTTTTAAATTCACAAAGTACAGTGCCAAAAATAATAGCAGAATATAGGCTCAGAATCAAGAACACATTTTAAATATTACTGTAATTCACATAAAAAGTTAATAGAATAACATCTTTTGCATCAACATGTATTTTTGGACATTAAGTATAAAGCTGCAATGTCTAGATTTATTGACTGTAATCCTGAATGATTTACCAGCAAATCAAACTTTTTATGAAGGACAAAGCAAAACTATTAGCAAAGTCAGGGAAGGTTTCTGAAATCAGGGACAGTGACAGGCATGCATTACTCCTCCACGAGGTAAATAAGTCATTTACCCATACTGCTTTCTGATGATTACTAAACAGCATTCACTAATCTGGTGTGGCAGTGCAAGTGTTGCACAGTGTATTGCTGTTTGCTGAAATAGGTACAAAACTGGTACTGCTGTGGCTTATGCCTGTGTGTGTGTGTGTGTGTGTGTGTATAAAATATCACTGATTTTTATCTGTACACACACCTAATAATGCCAGGACACATACATTATTCTTCTAGGTATCAGTAAAACAAATGTATCTAACAAGTAATTATATTTCAAAAGGAAAGCCTTAACATATTTCACAGAACATTCAGACACTTAGATCTTCTCAGAGTCTAGTGGCCCTCACTCCCCAGTCTGTATAAATGGATAAAAGGGGGCATGCTTAATCATCCATTACTCTGTAGGGACCCCCACAAAAGCTGTTGCTGGTTGGGGCAAAATGAATTGAAAAAAGTATCAGTTTTCTGATTACACTCTTTAACCGGAACAGTGTTGTGATATGACCCTTTTAGGATAAAGCTAATAATAGCCTTTGTTTTCAACCGCAGCCATTGCCTTGCTCAGATGTGTGTGTACAGAAAACTGTTGTAGGTTATGGGGGGGGGGGTAGGGTTTGTGTGGTTATTACTCTGATCTGCATCACAGTTAAACCTTAGAAGTGTGCATATGAGGTCATTATAGCTTGTGTTTGAGCTGAGGAGTGTGGTAATTGTTTCTTACTTTTCTGACAGACCTCAGAGGTGTACAAAGAAGGTTACTATAAGTATAGGAGCAGTGTACTGTCTATGAGCAACAAATTAGAATGTATTACTGTTTTCATTATTTTGTTCACTTTCCTCACAGTCACACATCACGCATATATACAGGGGTCTGGCTTTGAAGGTTAGGAGTGAGGAGTCATGCTGTGTATGTGAATATCAGCAGTCACTTGAAATATATGACTAAGGCAATTTGAATCTTTGCTTTCATCCCAGTCTAACAGCAGATAGATGCACAGGCAGTTGACTGTCTTTTTGTAGGGGGTTAGTGAGGCAGGCAGTATTCCCAGATAAGACCTATGTATTCCCACAACTACTGGCATGTTAGTTTATTGTGAGCTACTGTTTTGTCAGCGTTGAACATTAAACCCTCTGTAAACCTATGGTTTCTTAGGCCCTGGTTTATTTGAGTTATTTCCTAAATGATGATTGCTGTGCTGTCTTGGTCAGGAAAGGTGTGTTGAAAGGATGCAAGGAAAACTAAAGCTGAAGAGCAACAGTGAATTTCTTTCCTTAATCATAATTCAAGCCACCAGTGGATAAAAAGCTTGCATAAAAAGAAAAAAAAGAAAAAACTTTAAAATGTATTTCATAACATATAGAAAGTTATGGAGAGTAAGGCAAAATGTGAGAAAAGGAAGAAAAAAGTAATGTGCACGGTATGGGGAATCCAAGAAGAGGGATCTTGGGGGAGGACTGCAGTGTGTGTATGTGGTATATGGAGGTACTGAAACTGTGGGCCTAGGGCGTCATTTCACTTACGTCCAGACCTGTACATAGAGTTTCTGTAATGTATCATTGTTGCAACTTAATGCCAGTAACTGTAAGTCTCCCTTTGTGAGACAGTCCAATGTAGTGTGGAACATAGGCCTGTTGTGATGTAAGAGCATTGCAGCTACAGGTCTGTCTGAGTGTACTACTCCTAAAAGATTGCTTAGGATGGGTAGCAGTAATGGGGTGATACTTACTTACATTGGAAGTGTCTAGGGGGCCCCCAACTTGACATTTGCTGAGGGCCCCCAAAATGCTAACACTGGCATTAACACGAAGCAGTGATTATTCATTTCACAAGGAATGCTGGAGATCCTTATGGATCTGCAAGTGTATAGAGCACTGAGTCCTTCTACATAATTTGTTAGAGTGAGCAAGCTGGCAGAGGTGCTCCTTGCATCTTGGTAATGGTCTCATTCAGTTGAAATATGTCACAAATAGAACATTTCAGTTACAACTAGTGATACTTCAGATGCATAACTTCGTATTTGTTGTTGAACTGCTGCTGTTCCATTGGCAGAACATTGACAGACTTGTAAAAAGGAAGAGTAGTTATTTTTCTTTTTTTTCATTGATATTTAGCAGTGAAAGTATTCTTCTTTAAATGTACCCTTTTGATAGGTAAGTAAAAGGCAGGTAGTCAAGACCATATGGGAGGCTAGCTGAATTGGTCTGTGTACCCTGACGTGGGGGTTAATGTATTTCAGTTGTTCTGCCCATCTTTTTAAGTAGAAGTAGGGCTATACAAGCTGTCCCAGGGTGATTTATTGAAAGTCCATTCACTCATCCCTATTAACTGTTGAATATGGGTAGAATGCAACTTTGATGTGTAAGGAAAACGTGTTTAAAGGTGGGAAATGTATTGTGTTAGGAAAATGTCAAAAGTCATTGACTCCTGTTTTGCTGCTGACAGAGATTAAGATCCTTTGTGCAGGTGTTTGAATAATCACCGATTTTACATATTGTTATATTTCATCATCTGTATATTTTTGTATATTCTGATTTTCTAACTGTGGTTTCAACCAACAGGTTCATCATTATAAATTAAGTGTGCAAGCCTTATTTTGACAATGCATCTATGTAATATGCTTTCAGAATGTGTATGTCAGTATTGCATTTGCTTTCTGAGACTTCAAGTTTAGTTGATAATTAGGAAACTTTGCAGTTTCAATTTGACTACCTTTGATTTGGTGAAGTATTCCAACTCTTTAACCAAACCTGAACGTTCTCAGTTATTTGTTTTTGTCATGTTTTACCCGTCTGGTAAACTGTTTATGGAATATTGCTTAGGATTCAATCCAAGTGTTTATCCAATAACTCAGTAACATTGAAGGAAAAAGCCCTGATTATGGCACAGTCAGTCAGAGATAGCAGCTCAGATGTGTGTAGGAGCTGGCGAGGAAGGATGGAACTGAGCATCCATTGCTGGTGCACACATCTTTGGAGGAAGGAGGCAGCTGTGGAGCATCACATGGGTAACACTTGGCAGGAGCACTAAATGATGGTCAACATTTATGTTATTGTTGCATTATCCTACGTTGTTTGTGTTATATCCTTGCCCAAGATGTGATCACCAAACAGCTTTCATAGGTACTTAACCAGTCTGTTCAGCAGTGAGAAAGCCTAGCTTTACATTCCCATGTTAGTTTTAGTCCTTATATTTTGTGTATGAATAACCCAGACATAACAAGAAAATATTGGGACATTTACTTGTTTCCCCTCTCCATGAAGGACATAGGTGATAAACCAAGGGTGAATTTGCTGTTTGTCATCCATTCATCCAAATTATGTTTGATTACAGCAAGGGAAGTACGTTGCTTTATGTGGAGTGGAAGGCTGCTCCCACAGAAGAGGTATTCTCTATGATGCATATCTCTTTCTTCAGCATGTTCTATTTTTTGCAGAAGTGATTGAGATTCGTTGAGTGGGTATTCACATTACCATTGGACTTGCAAATGTGTAATAGCTTTGACAGTATGGTGTCTGCTGAGGCTCTGTCTGTGAGGCAGAGGTCACCGCTTAGCCTGTATAACACTGAGTAGGGGGCCAAGGCTTTGAGAAGGTCTGCACAGTTTTTGTGATTCAGGCCGTTGATTTTTTGTGGGAAAACGTTGGCATTCGTTCCATTTGTGAATGCTGTTTTGACAGGAATATACTGAATGGGGTATTATGTTCAGTTATTCTCCCTGACGAGAGAGGGGTACAGTGGAATGATTACATCCCTGGACCTGGGCACCATGCCTTTGATACACTGAAGGAGGACTTCCTTACAGCATTGGTCATTTGGGGATCAAAGGATAGTTTGTTGTTAACGTAGGTTCCCCGATCCCTCATTACAAGATCCACTTTCAGGAGTGTGGTGATGTTCATCATGTTTCACTGTTGCAGTCCTAACCAATTTATCCGGCTCCAAGTAGCCCTCTATCGGCTAGAATACCAAAGGTAAGTAAAAATGATGTTGGTTGTAAAGGACGGCAGGGCTTCCGATACAAAAGGAGGCAGCCAACGTCACTTCCTCAGTCTTCCTTGCTGCGGAGCCCGAAGCAGAAGCATTCCATGCACGAGTGCCAGTCGTCAGTTTACCTTTTTTGTTTCTGTCTACAAAGTTGAAGTCAACTTACAGCTAAGTACCCTGTTGAGGATCCTCTTTTCTTGCCTTAACGAATGTCAGAAAAGGTTAATAATCGTCTTACCTATGGAAAGCAGATTCCCCATAGAGATTTTCATTCCTATTGTTTTATTTGTTTAGGCCTTGACCACAACATTCCTAATTGTGAGCTCTGTGCTTCCTTTAATCCGTGTACTGTTCGTTGCCAGGCTAAGGTTTTAGCTAAACTTTTTGGAGTTTGGCCTAAGTTTGTCGATATGGTGTCCGCTGGTCTTCAGGCTTCTGATATCTCCAAGAAGTGTAAGGATAAGGACCGCGACAGGCTTCCAAAGGTCAAGTCCTCGGATGATGTTAAGTTGGTCATCAGTCATGCAATAAGCCAGTGAGGCGCCTTTGCAGCCCCTGCAGCCCACAGATTTTCAACCACAGGCCTCGGTTGAGACCTTTTCAGAGGCTCCCAGGCCTCCGGCTTCCATTTTGTCTTCTGACCTTCCGCCTGTTGCCTCTTCAGCTGGATCCGGAGCTGCTAAGCTAATTCTGGTGTCCAAGGCCTCCAGTCTTCATTCCGACAGCAGGCTCATACCAACGACTTTGGCTGCAACTTCGGCGGTTGCCAGGCCTCCCGAGGCCTTCAGACTTGCAGGTAAATCTTCCAGTCGTAAGCCTGTGAAGAAACAGGCTCCAGTTTCCTCTCATTCCCCTCATTCTCGAATGGTTAAAATGGCTGATTACCTTTTGACTCTTATTAGAGGTTCACAGCCTCCTCCTTCAAAAAGAGGTAGGGTTGTCTCTCCTGAGGCTTTGCCTTATTCAGGTTCTGATACTTCTAGCATTTCTGTTGATGAAGAACTTTCTCAGGCTTTCTCTCCTTTTGAGGATTCAGACACAGAGAAGTCCATCCCTTCTGCTTCTCCTCCAGAAGATTTCTCTTGTGGTGATACTTTACTCTCAGGGAGCATTTTAAATGGGAGAGTCAGGATTATCCCTTCTAAGAAAAGGATTAGGGAGTTTTTGGATTTGCCTCAGCCTAAGCCTTTGGCTATTACACCTGTGTTGGAAGTGGTTGATGTTTTTCTGGAAAATTCCTTGACTTTAAATTCGGTTCCTTCTACTCCCAGGAACCCTGACAGGCACTATAGAGTCCCTGATTCTCATTTGTTTCTTTTCAGGAATCCATTGGCTGATCCAGAGTTTATTTCTCAAGGCCCTAAAGGAGTTAAGGTCACTGTTACTAAAAATCCTGTTCCTTCTGACAGGGAATCTAGGAACCTAGATAGGTGGGGTAAAAAGGTTTATACCTCTGCCACACACTTGCTATTAGATCTGCTAATTGTCTTTTTCATATGCTGAGTACCAGCAGCACACTTTGGAAGCTATTAAGTCTAGGATAGCAAGTGTGCCTCTGTTGGCAGAGAGTAAGGATATGCAGAATTTGCTGAATTCTGCCAGTCTTGTCAATAAACATTCTTTACATTGTGGTTTTGACATTCTAGAAGCCTCCTGTAGGGCTACTGGCTCTGTTATTAGAAGGCATGCTTGGCTCAGGGAGCAGCCCCTACCAGAGCCTGTCAAGGCTAAGCTTTTGGATGTTCTTTTGCATAAGGACAGTCTTTTTGGCAGCAAAGCAGAGGAAGTGTTCAAGAAGATGGAAGACAAGGCCAAGTCTATGCATACTTTCTGCAAGTTCAGCCTCCTCGCTTTAGCAGGAATTACCCTTCTGAGAGTTGGACGTTCCCTGATACCAGCAGACAGAACCGTTCTAGGACTAGGGGTTACAAATCTTCTAGGGGACAGGTGGCTACCCCTCAAAGGTCTAAGCGTTGGCGGACTTCCTTTTCCAAGGCGGGAAATTCTAAGCCTGCATCTCAGTCTAAACATTCTCAATGACTGTTCTTGCTTGCCCGGAGAGTCCTTTAGGGGGAAGGTTGGCCCTTTTTGCAAATGTCTGGGCCACCATCACGGACGACAAATGGGTACTCAGAACTGTATCCCTAGGACATAAGTTTTCTTTCCACACCTTTCCAGTACCCAAAGGATTCCCGGACACTCCTCCAAACCAAAGGGCAGAAGTAGAAAAGCAAATGTTCTCTGTTACATCTGGGAGCAATAGAATCAGTTCCTGCTCAGCAGGTAGGCCAGGGTTTCTATTCCAGACTTTTCCTAGTTCCAAAAAAAAGAAGGCACCTGGCATCCTATCCTAGATCTATCCATCCTGAACTCTTTCTCGATAATTCCAAAGTTCAAAATGCTCACTCTGCATCAGTTGCTGCCAATGTTGGAAAAGGATTCCTGGCTGGTAACGTTGGATCTTAAAGAAGTTTATCTGCACATCCCTATCAGGGAAAGTTGCAGGCAATACCTTTGTTTCAGGGTGGGCAAGCAACATTATCAATTCTCTGTGCTGCCCTTTGGCTTATCTACTGCTCCCAGAGTTTTCACAAAGTGCCTGGCTCCAGTCATTGCTTTTTGCAGGCAGAAGAAAATTCAGATTTATCCATATTTGGACGACTGTCTAATTCAAGCGAATTCTCAGGAACAGCTGTTAAAGCATCTAGAATTTGTAAAGACTCTCTCTTCCCTGGGTTACACTCTCAGTGAGGATAAATCAAAAATGGTGCCATCCAAAGAGATAACATTCCTGGTAGTGAGTCTGAACACAGCCGCCAAGATGATACATCTCACCCAGGAGAAGCAGACACAAGGGATAATTGGCTAGGCTTAAAATGGCTCGCAAGTGCAGTTAGCTTAGTACTAATCTATGAACCTATGAATCTATGAACCAGACAACTCTTTCCTTTTACTTCAAGGACTTGGCAAGCCTGTCCCAGCTCCCTGCAAGGAAATACCTGCAAGCTCTGGGATTCATGGCCTCTTGCATTCTCATGATTCCATATGCAAGACTGCATATGAGCAAATTGCAATGGTACCTCAAGAACATTTGGTGTCAACGGACACGGGACCTGGATATGATAATTTCTCTGCTTCCATGTCTGCAGACAGAGTTTCTATGGTGGGCAACAGCCTGTTTATAAAACAACGGCATGCCTTTTCGCCCACCCCTTCCCACTCAGGTTCTTACCACAGACTCATCGGACTATGCCTTGGGAGCTCACCTGGATGGCAGATGCATACAGGGAAGTTGGAATGCCCAGCAGATGCATCTGCACATAAATTTAAAGGAGTTTATGGCAGTCCAACAGGCGTTACTAGCTTTCAAGCATCTTCTTTCTCCAGGGACCCTGCTTGTCAGGACAGACAACACCACAGTCATGTGGTACATCCAACAAGCAGGGGGGGACTCATTCTTACCTCCTGTGCAGACAGAGCATGAGTCTTTGGTCCATAGCAGCATCCCTGGGCCTGCATCTCCTAGCTCAGTTTCTTTCAGGAAGGCTCAATGTTTTGGCAGACCAGTTGAGCAGACAGACCCTGGATCCTCACGAGTGGCAGCCGAACAGAGCAGTTTTTTACAGCATCATTCAACGTTGGGGCACTCCTCAAGTGGATCTTTTCTCCTCTCCAGACAACCATTTTCTACCTCTTTTTTGCACCAGACAGCATCACAGCAGAGCCTGGAAAGTGGATGCTCTGTCTTTCCCTTGGACGTTTCTGTCAGTTTATGCCTTCCCTCCTCTTCTTCCCAGTGTATTATTGAAAATCAGGGACGAACGACGAATGAATATTCTCATAGCCCCGGACTAGCCCAGACAGCACTGGTATCCACTGCTTCACAGTCTCTCCCAATTTCCTCCTTGACATCTTCCTCTGAAGGCAGATCTTTTAGTTCAGGAAGGGGGAAGCATTCTACATCCTCATCTTCAGTCTCTCCATTTGGTAGCATGGCCCATTGTATGACTCCATCCTTTTCTTCTTCCCTTTCCAAGCAGGTGGTTGACGTGCTGAGGGAGGCCAGGCGGCCTAGCACTAGGAAGTCTTATGTTGGCAAATGGGAAAGATTCTCTCATTGGATGCAGGCTAGAAGGGGGATCTTCTTCTCAGCCTACCCTTCCTCTGATCCTGGAATACCTGGCTGATTTGCTTCAGGCTGGTCTCTCTTTTTCTTCTGTCAAGATCCATTCTTCAGCCATTTCCACTCATTGTTCTTTTGAACAACCCATTTTCTCTCATCCCCTGATGAAAATGTTTCTCATAGGTGCTTGCAACTTAAAACCTCCCAGAAGGGCGCCTACTCCAGCCTGGGATCTTAATTTTGTTATAGAGAAGCTCACTCTTCCTCCTTTTGAGCCAGCTGCCACTGCAGATTTAAAGTTTCTCTCGTGGAAGACTGCCTTCCTCTTGGCTATAACTTCAGCAAGCAGGGTTTCGGAGCTGCATGCTTTGATGGCTGTGGAGCCTTTTTTGTATTTTCCATGCAGATAAGGTCTCTCTGAGAACCAACCCCTCCTTTATGCTTAAGGTGGTTTCTAGCCTGACTCTTAATCAGTCCGTACAGCTTCCTACCTTCTTTCCTAATCTTCGAAATAGAGGTGAAAGAATCCTACATTCTCTTGATGTGCATAGACTGCTCAGGTTTTACCTAGACGAGACTAAAGACCTTTGGAAATCAGCACAGTTATTGGTCAGTTTTGCCCCTGGAGCCCAGGGCAAGGCTATTTCTAAGCAAACCATTTGTAAATGGATTGCACGTTGTATTACTTTTTGTTATTCCTTTAATGGCAAGGTTCCCCCTCAAGGGGTTAGGACCCAGTCAACTAGAGCAGCTTCCACTTCTGCAGCTTTTTTAAGGGGTGTCCCTACTAAATACATTTTGGAGGCTGCCACATGGTCTTCTGTTCAAACTTTCACAAAGCATTATAATTTGCCTTTGTTTTCAAGAGCCAGGGCAGGGTTTGACACTGCTGTTCTGCAGGGCATTATCTCCGATCCTTGATTTTGTTGGTTCCTCGTCCCTTTTCTCTGGGCTTTGGTAATCAACCCATTGGTTAGGACTGCAACAGTGAAACACGATGAACATAGTACAGGTGTGTACACTTGCCATAAATGTAGATGTTCGAGTGTATTCACTGTTGCAGTCCTGCTTTCCCTCCCTCCTTCTCCCTTTTTCTCTTTTCCTAAGGTACAGGCTAAATTTGGTTTAAGCCTTGTTTTCTGGGAGCTTCTGACTGTTATGGCAAGAAAGACTGAGGAAGTGACGTCGGCTGCCTCCTTTTGTATCGGACGCCCTGACGTCCTTTACAACCAATGACAGCCTTCATCATTTTTAGTTACCTTTGGTATTCTGGCCGATCGAGGGCTACCAGGAGCCGGATAACCCATTGGTTAGGACTGCAACAGTGAATACACTCTAACATCTACATTTATGGTAAGTGTACACAACTGTACTTTAATGTGATAGCTACAAGGAAAGTCATGCTTGCTGAAGGATATGATTATAAATTTCATAGCATTTAGTTTTAGTCCATAGTTTTAACATCAGTTACTATTTTGGGAAAGGCCCTCTTTGGAGGATTTTGTTGCCCTCTGGGGAATTTATTATGGCACCAAGTTAACAGTAATCCGCAAACTTAGCAATAAAGCATTAATGCTGGGATGCATTGCTAGTGACAGGTCTTTTGGAGAAGGTATTGCTGCCACCCTAATTTCCTGGGTTCTATTTGTGAACCAATTTACTATCCATAGGGATTTACATTTAGCCAGGAGAGTTTATTAAAAATGCCTGAGTGTGGGATTGTGTCAGATGCCTTTGTGCGGTCTAGGTATGCAGTATGTACTGGTTTGCCTTCATCCAGTGCTTTAGTAACCTTCCTAAAGAAGTTGAACAGGTTAAGTAGACAAGAGCTGCCCTTTACAAATCCAAACTGGTTTGAATCGAGAGTTTATAGGATGTTAATCGTGTTACACTGCTGCAGTCATCACACTTGGGTTATCCTGCCGTCAGGCGGTCCCGCAGTCGGCCAGAGTTCCAAAGTCTTGGTCTGGCATCTGTTGCTGTCGCTTCTTCCCTGACGTCAGTGCGCCAGGGGTATCTAACATGCATCCGATGCCATTTTCTTCAGTCTTTCTTGCCGCACGGTGCCCGAAGCAGAAGCAGTTCGCAAGTGCCGGTCGGCCGACTCCTGAGATTTTCGAAGTTGAATTTCAGATCCGAAGTCTTCAATAAAGCTAAGTACCCCATTGGGGAAACTTTTTTCTTGCCTCAGACCGATGTCAGAAAAAGTTAATAATTGTATTTCTTGTGGGAAGCAAATACCTCATAAGGACTTCCACTCTTACTGTATTCCATGCCTAGGCCCTGATCACGACGTCACCAGTTGTCTGTTTTGTGCTAAATTTAACAAACGCACTATAAAAAGACGATTTGATTTTGCTTTGCACTACTTTGGCCGAAGGTTCAATTATACTATGCCGTCTGATCAACCGACGACCGCATTTCCAAAAAAACGCAAAGACAAGGATAAAGACAGGCATCCGAGGTCCAAAACCGACGACGAAACCTCTTCTAGGCCAGTCGCTGGTTTGCCGGTTCTCGGTGAGGCGCTTTCGCAGCCCCTGACACCTGCTACCTCAGAGCCACAGGCCGCCTCAGACTCCCACGTGGAGACAACTAGGCCTCTGGAAACTCAAGGTATTGGGCCTACGGAAACAAATCCCTCAGATGGGTCCGGAGCCGCTGAGCAGGCACCAGCTTCTGAGGGTGTTTTCAGACCTTCACAAGTTACCATTAAATCAACAGCCAAGACAAAGATACCATTAAAGACAAAGAAACAAGTACAGCATTCTCCTGGACAGTCCTCCATGCCTAAGAAACAGATGCTTAAAATGGCCGAAGACCTCATTACTCTAATCAGGGGTTCCCATCCCCCTCCTGAGAAAAGGCCTAGGCAGGATACAGACTATGACTCCTCTGATCAGGTTTCCATTTCCTCTGATTCCTCTTCAGACCAGGGATACTCTCTACCCCCCTATGAGGACTGTGATGCTGAAGAATCTATCCCTTCAGCCTCTCCTCCTGAGGATTACTCTTTTGGGGAAACTTTACATACCATGAGGGAACATTTCCATTGGGAAAGTCAGGAATACTCAGAATCCAAGGAAAGGCTCAGGGATTTCCTCTTATTGCCTCATCACAGGCCCCTGGCTATTCCGCCTGTACTAGACATTGTGGATGTTGTGTTCTCTGAATTCAGCTCATCTCCTGACTCTTTGCCCCCTGTTCCAGCCAAGCCAGATAGGTATTATAGAGTCCCTGACTCTCACAAGTTTCTTTACAAAAACCCTTCTGCTGATCCAGAAATTATTTCCCAGGGTCCAAAAGTGGTTAAGGCTTCCATTGCAAAAAAATCCTGTACCCTCTGACAGAGATTCCAGAGCTTTGGATAGATGGGGGAAGTAAGTAAACACGTCTGCAACTTTAGCAGTAAGAGCTTTAAATTGCCAGTTTCACATGCTTAAGTACCAGCAATATTTAATGGCTCAGATAAAACAGAAAATGCTTGCTAGCGCAGAAGCTCCTTGATTGTAAAGAAGTGCAGGATTTATTGCATGCAGTTGAATAGGTGGGAAAACATGCTCTGCAATGTCTTTTTGATTCTTTAGAGGCCTCTTGTAGAGCAGTAGTTACAGGTTCTGTTATTCGAAGACATGCTTGGTTAAAAGAACAGAGTTTACCTGAACATGTTAAGGCAAAGTTATTGGATGCTCCTTTACAACATGATACCTTGTTTGGTGTTAAGGCAGAAGAGGTGTTAAAGAAAATGGAGGATAAAGCTAAATCTATGCAAACAGTCAAGGATTTCTTACAGGTACAGCCACCTCAGTTTAGCAGAAATTGGCCAACAAAAAATTGGTCCTTTCCAGTGTCAGACAGGCCACAGAGAGGCAGATACAGACGCCCAAGAGGCAGATCTCAACCCCAAGGCTCAAACAGACAACGACAGTGAGGCACCTCAACCCCAAAAGGAGGTGAGGACAAGTCTCAACCTTACAGGAAACAGTCACAATGACTTTCCCTTGCATACGCCAAGCACGTCCCTTCTGGAAGCCCCCTTAGGGGGAAAACTAGCACTTTGTTCTCAAAACTGGCAAACAATAACCCAAGACAAATGGGTCCTGAATATTGTGTCTCAAGGTTACTGATTCCACTTCCATACTTTACCAAAGCTAAAAGGAATGCCAGACATGCCACAAAATCAGTGGGCAGAGGCACAAAAACAAATTTCAGCCCTCATGGACATGAGAGCTATACAAAAAGTACCACAACAGGAACAAGGACAAGGATTTTACTCAAGACTCTTCCTGGTCCCCAGAAAGGACAAAGCCTGGAGGCCTGTACTGGACCTTTCAATTCTGAATACTTACCTGGATATTCCGAAATTCAAAATGTTGACATTACAGCAGCTTCTACCCATGCTGGGCAAGAAGGCTTGGCTTATTACTCTGGACCTCGGAGGCATACCTGCATGTCCCTATCAGACAAAATTGCAGAAGATGCCTCCGATTCAAAGCTGGTACAAGGCACTACCAATTCTCTGCACTGCCCTTTGGCTTATCTACTGCGCCCAGGGTCTTCACAAAATGCCTGGCACCAGTAATTGCATTTTGCAGACAAAAAGAGATTCAAATATATCCATACCTGGACGACTGCCTCAGTCAAGCAGAGACAAAGGACATTCTTCTGCAGCATCTGGCGTTTGTGAAAAGGTTGCTAATTTCTCTAGGGTACACAGTAAATGAAAAGAAGTCAAAACTAGTGCCCTCATAACAGATTACATTCCTGGGTAACAGCTTAAATACAACGGCCCAGATGGCTTACCTCACGCCAGACAAACAAGTGCAACTAGCTCAATATTTTCATCTTCTGGCAAAAATGTCCCATCTCCCAGCAAGAAAAATTCTGCAGGCCCTGGGATTCATGGCACCATGCATACTACTAATACCATATGCCAGATTGCATATGAGGAAATTACAATGGTACCTAAAAAGTGTTTGGACTCAACATTCACACAGTCTAGAAGCAGTAATTCCAATAATTCCCTGCCTACAACAGGAGTTTCGATGGTGGGCACAGGCATGTCACCTAAACAAGGGTCAGCCTTTTACCCAACCCACAGCCAGGCAAACTCTAACAGATGCTTCGGATTATGCCTGGGGAGCACACATGGCAGGAACATGCATTCAGGGCAAGTGGACCACAGACCAGATGCATCTTCACATCAATCAGAAAGTGATGTTGGCTCTTCAAAATGCCCTAACAGCTTTCAAGGACCTTCTACAGCCAGGACAACTATTACTAAAGACAGACGACACCACAGTAATGTGGTACATAAACAAACAAGGGGGCAATCACTCTTATCCCCTATGCAGGCAAGCCATGACCTTGTGGAACACAGCTCTAACATACCGCGTTCACCTGCAAGCACAATTCCTGCCAGGAAAGAAAAATACTCTGGCAGATGACTTAAGCAGAAATATCATGGACCCTCACGAATGGAAATTGAACCCACAAATCTTCAGCATGATAACACAAAAATGGGGATGCCCAGACATAGATCTTTTTGCCTCCCCTCTGAATTGCCAACTACAAAAATTCTGCACAAGGTCTTATCACAAACAAGCATGGAAAGTGGATGCTCTTCTGTTCAGCTGGAAAAACCTAAAGGTTTATGCCTTCCCACCATTGCCTCTCCTTTCAGAGGTACTCCTAAAAGCCAGACAAGAAAAACCACAGATGATCCTGATTGCTCCACACTGGCCACGCCAGAACTGGTACCCTATCTTAAGGAACTTGGCTCAGGGCCCACCATGGATTTTGCCCCAAATTCCACACCTGACTCAACAAAACAATCAGATCCTGCACAGTAAGCTCAAAACCCTAAACCTGGCTGCATGGCAGATATTTTAGTCAAACAGGCAACACCTCTCTCTAAAGCTGTTATGGATGTCATTTTGGAGGCCAGGATGCCTAGCACCAGGAAAGCTTACTCAGAAAAATGGAAGAGATTCTGCGCCTGGAACCAGGCTCACAGCCTTGACCCTCTTGTTCCAAACATTCCTCAGATTTTACAATACTTAACTGAGATGCTGGACAGAGACCTATCCTTTTCATCAATTAAGATTCACTCCTCTGCCATTTCTGCACATTACAACACAGATCCTCCTTTATTCTCTCATCCCTTGCTAAAGCAGTACCTCAGAGGGGCTAAAAACATAAGACCGCCCCAGAGAGCACCAACACCAACTTGGGACCTCAATTTTGTTTTGGAAAAACTGACCCTACCACCTTTTGAGCAAGCCAATACAGCCTATCTAAAATTTTTATCATGGAAAACAGCTCTGCTCCTGGCAGTAACTTCAGCACGAAGAGTCTCAGAGCTACAGGCATTAATGGCAGTGGAACCTTTTATAATTTTTCATCAGGATAGGGTATCTTTAAGGACAAACCCTACCTTCATGCCAAAGGTGGCATCTAGTGTGGCTCTTAACCAAACCATCCATTTGCCTACTTTTTATCCAAACCCCCAAAATAAAGGGGAGAAACTTCTGCATTCTTTGGACATACACAGGCAGCTATGCTACTACTTGGACACAACAATAGCTTTCAGGAAAACCGATCAACTGTTTGTAGCATATGCTGCAGGATCACAAGGCAAGGCTATCTCAAAGCAGACTATATCCAAATGGATAGGACACTGTATTCGGTACTGCTACACACAGCATGGAAAATCAGTCCCTAATAACATTAGGCCTCATTCCACCAGGGCAACAGCCACTTCAGCAGCCTTTCTCAGAGGGGTACCTTCCAAGGAAATTTTGGAGGCTACAACTTTGGAGTTCAGTGCACACCTTCACCAAGCATTACCACCTGCCTCTTTACTCAAAATCCAGAGCAGGATTTGCCACTGCAGTTCTGCAGGGCCTCTTAGCCAATCCTAACTCTTTATAGACCAGCCACCTAAACTTAGCTTTGGGATTCAACCCAAGTGTGATGACTGCAGCAGTGTAACACGATGAACATAGTACAGTTTTGTACCTACCATAAATGTAGATGTTCGAGTGTTCACACTGCTGCAGTCCAGGTTACCCTCCCTCCATCCCCTCTGAACTAGCTAGACTTATCTATACCCTTCTATCCTATACAACCTTTGGGGTGTATTTGCTGGTAACTGAAGGTATTGTTTTTATTTTATATGTATATTTTTGATTAGCAATATGTATTGCCTACCCACTTGGGGGCACCTGACATCTGGGGCAAGAAAAACTGAAGAAAATGGCATTGGATGCATCTTATATACCCTGGCGCACTGACGTCAGGGAAGAAGCGACAGCAACCAACGCCGGACCAAGACTTTGGAACTATGGCCGACTGCGGGACCGCCTGACGGCAGGATAACCTAAGTGTGATGACTGCAGCATTGTGAACACTCGCACATCTGCATTTATGGTAGATACAAAACTGTACTTTACCTATGCTGATCTTTATTATTTCCATAATCATCCTTTCCATATCCTTACAGATAAGGTTGGTCGAGCTTATGGCTCTAAAATTACCAGGTTCATTGACCACCCACCTTTGTGCATAAAGACATGACTGTTGCTGTCTTCCACTCATCTGGCAAAAGCCCTTTTTGGAGGCAGATATTGAATAATCTCCCTTGAGGGTCTGAGAAGTCATGTTTTAAGCTCACCATTTGGCAGCCTGGTATATTATCCAGCAGTGTTCTGTGCCTTGGGTAGTGCTGTGTGGACTTGTTCTTGGGAGATTTGGGGGGAGGGGGTGTAGGTATTGGTATTTTGTCTGGGAATATAGGTATGAGGGTGTGAAGTTTGAACTTAATTTTGTCTGCTTGTATATTGGCTATGTCTTCTGGGTCCAAGTATGGTGATAGCATTTACTATTGGCTCTGATCAGTGCTGGACATTGTTTCTGAGATTTCTAGCACAGTTGAAAAAGCTTTCAAAGCCTCATGACAGCTTGTGTCTGCACAAACTACAATTGGCTCCAGTAAAGCTATATAAGAAGATGTCTGAACTCCAGAAACTTCAGAGCTCTCTAGCTACCAAAATCCTTTGCCTCTGTAGATTTCATGAAACTGACATTCAGCTTGCAATCCTTTTAAGACCTGATGGATAAGTACCCTTCTGGGTGAATCTTTCAACTGCATTATTTTTCTGAAAGAAAAAAAAAATATTTATTTATGTTCTCTAAAAAAGTAGTTTTTACTCTTGATTTATTTATTTATTGTCATTTGTTAACCGGGTTGGTCCAAATGAGCCAAAGGCCCATTTTCAGTGGAGACCCGAGGAGAAAAGCTCCAATTACAATTGCAGACATGCAAAAAAAAACAATGGTAATTAATGTAAAGACTAAAAATTACCAGTAGTAATATTAACAAGAAACATTTACATAAAATGAAATCATCAAAGACAATATATTTATATACAAGTTTCAAAAAAATCCATTACAGGGACTTATCTTGAGGGATTGGCTTAGAGAATTACACTTCAGAACAGTTACTTTCTTGTCAGTAGGTATAATGACCCACTCAAGCTCTGTACCTGCTTGTGAAACTTCCTTCCCAGGTTGAACACGGAGCAGTTGTCCATCTTTGGTTTTTGCTTCCCCTGTTTGCAAAAAGGTGGAGCATGTTAGGTAGTCTTTGGGTGTCCGGCTGGCTCCATCACTGCCTCATCTGCTGGTGGGTGAGTGCTGTAGCCAAAATTGGTTCCTTGAACCACTTTTCTTTTGCTCCTAGCCCTCTGATGTAGCTTCTTGGGATGCCACTAAGGGTCATAAGGTTGACACATTGTCTGTGGCTGTAGGGTTGCCCTCACTGTTCAAGGAGAATCACTTGTCAGGCTTGGGGGAAAGAGCGGCTAAAGCTATATGGCTTAGCCAGAATAAGGTGCCCTATTCCTGGGCTGTTGCTTCTGTCATGAGTTGGTCCCTTTTTAGGGAGTCTCACGGGAAGAAAAAGCAGAAACTTAATGTTTCTTCTCCTGCATCTTTAACTTTTTCTAGGGAAAATGTGTTGGAACCTGCTCAAGGATTACTTTCTGCATTTAACGTATTAAATCCTGTTTCCTTACTACCATCTGTTAGAAGAAAAAAGATCTCCCTCATCATAGTCTGACAATGATTCTCATTCATGCTGAAGATTCGGATTCTTGACAAAATTTTTTCTTCAGATTTTTCTGCAGAGCAGTTTTTCCTGACATTAACAAAAATTAAAGATTTATTGTCCCAGCAAAAGTACTGATTTGTTAGAGCTGGAGTTTGCTTAACCTACAGCTGTTCTCCTGTGTTGCTTCCCTTAAAGGAAGTTTTTGTTAAGGGTTTGCAGCATGGCTGTCAGTCAGAACGTTGACCTCCCAGAAGTATGATAGGTTTTGTAAAGCACATCAGACACACAAATTCTTGTATGTTAATCCCAAGTCAGACCTTGCAGTGGTTTCTTTATCTAAACCTGCTGCTAAATATATTGCAAATGACATTCCCATTTCCTCTGACAAGCATTGGAACGTTTTTGACATATTTAAAAAGAAAATTTATTCTTCTACTGTAACTTTCAGAATTTTGAGCTGACAGGTTTATATGCTAAATTTTTATTGGCTTCTTTGAGAACACAAGAAAGTTAACTGTTAACCTTCCTACTGCTGAGGTTAAAACTTCGGTAAATTTCTTTTTCACAGATAACCAAGTAGTGCTTAAAGTGCTTTTGTGTTTCTGCTGATGTTGGTTCTAGAGTTGAAGCTACTAGTTCAGTTATGAGAAGATTTGCTTGGGTGTGTTCTCAAAAGTCTAACAGAAGATATTGAAGCGGAGATTTTGAATTCTCCTCTGGACAAAGATGTGTTGTTTGATCCCTCGGTGGCTGAGGTCCTTAAAAGGATTAAGAGAGAAGGAAATTGATTCAAGGGGTTACTCAGATTTTTCACCTCTCATTTTCAAAGTTCAGTAAAAACTTTCCTTCCAGTTCAGGATCCTTTTACAGGAGTCTTGGTCAACAGTGTCAGCAAAATTCTTACTAGCAGAATTTTAAAAAGCAGTGGCAGAGGCTCAAAGGAAAAGGGTGAGCTTTCCAGACTCAAAGACTGAACAAAATGTCTCTGTGACTATTTGCCTTCCATACCCTTCCCACATTGACAGTCCTTCAATTCTGTCAGTGTAGGTTTCTGCCTTGCACTTTGCCCTCAGATTATTTCTGACAAGTGTGTGCTGAGCTTAACAGATGTCCTATTTCCATGTTGCAGTTTTCTGCGTAAGGGTTTACCCTTCAGTCTTGCATATGTACGGCCAGTATCCAAAAGCTTTCAGTCCCTCTGTGGTGTGTCAGACGTGGACGAGATTTCGTGGGCCATAAGGTGACGTTGGCATGCACCAGCCCTCAGAACTTTTCAGCCGCCAGTCATACGCCAGGTGTTACTGTTACCGCTGACATTGTATTCATTGTTCAGATAAGTACCCCATTGAGGACCCTTTTCAGTCCTTCTAATTTCTGATTATTGCTTGTTAATGTCATTCAGAAAAGGTAAGTGTTGATGTGGACACCAGATCCCTCATAAGGGCGTCCACAAGTGCGTTTTCTGTTTGGGAAAATCCCTCAACCATAAGGCCTGCCCTATTTGCCAGGTGTTCATACCGAAAACTTTGCGTAGTCACTTCCATGCGTTAAACCTATACCTTAAGAACCAATGTCTGAAAGTACTTATGCTTAGGATGGAGGGCTCTTCCGACATCCCCGCAGAATCGGTAAAAAAGAAGGCCAGGACCTTACAGCCTTCGACTACTGCTGAGCCTCTTCTGTCGGACTCCCAACCTGTGGCCAACATAGGCCTGGTTACAGGATCAGGTTCCGGATCCGCCACTTCAGAGGTCGCGGGTTCCTCTAAGTATGCCACACCATCCACAGGCGAGAGCACGTCTGCAGAGGCTGTTCCGGCCCCACTAGCCAACGCCGGGGGGAGCCAGCATTTCCTGTGGAGTCGTCTGAGCCTTCCAATCCCTTACATTCGCCGGTTTCCAGACAGACGTCCACTGCCCCTTTTAAAAGAAGAGAAAGTAGAAAACATATCTCCCCCTCTACAGAAAGCATGCCTGATTGGCAGGCTTTCAGCCAGAGTCTCTTCAGTGCCTTCATGGTACTGAGGCCTACTCCGGCTATTACTGCTTCCACCTCTCCAGAGCCCTTGGCCTCTGCCTACAGATCCAGCTCCCAGGAAAGAGGAGGTCCTTTCAAATTCCTCTGAGGAATCTCTTTCTTACAACTCCCAACTCTCTTCACTCCTGGGGTATGGATCCCCAGAGGAAAAGTCACTGGACCCTGACTCTCCAGTTCAAGGTCTGACCTTCAGTGAGACAATTAGGATGAAGGAACACCTTAAATGGGATTCCTCAGAAATGTTTGAGGTACAAAAGAGGTACTACAACCTCATTCAAATGGAAACCCCTAGCCCATCTGCAGTTCCTCCTATCCTGCTTTCCTTTCTAGATGACTTTTCTTCTGCATCTTTGAAGCCTGACACTCAGTCTCCTGCTCCACGTAGACCTGACAGGGTTTACAAAGTACCTGACGCTGCTAAGGATCTGATAGTGCCCACCGGCTGACCCAGCTACTATATCTGTTGCCACTGACAAAGCCACTAAACTCTTGCCTACTACCACTATTCTCCCAGCTGACAAAGACAGCAAGACAATGTAAAGCTTAGGCAGAAAGATTTATACTTCTTCTACCTTGGCTTTCAGAGCCACAAGCTGCCAGACCCATATGGCCAAATACACCTTGTCTCTCTCACAATCTGCCACCAAACATTTGACAGATATTCCTGACTCGCTTGCCAAAGCATGACTGTCCTCTCTCCTGGCTCTCTCATCCCAGGTCACCAGACACTCCAAGTGTAGCTATGATGCTGCTGAATCCTCTGCCAGGTCAGCAGCATCAGCCTTACGCAGATACTCCTGGCTTCGCCTACAACCCCTGCCAGATGACTTTTGAGGCAAAGCTCACTGATGCTCCCCTGGACAATGCTGCACTTTTTGGCTCTAAGGTTGCATACCTCTTTAAATCTCTGCAAAAGAAAGGAAAAGAGATGCAGGACCTTGCACACTTACTGGTCTCACCAATCCCTAAGTTTCACAGAAACTATCCTTCCAAAACACAGTTTATTGGGAAACACTCCCGAACTGCTCTTCCTTCAAGGCTTCGTAAGTCATCCAGAAAACCACCTCCTCCTCCTGCTAGAACAACCCCTGCCTCCCGCCAGAGGACTCCCTTTCCAGACAGGGCAGGTAGCATCTGACTACCTGCCAGTCTTGCCCCCCCTTCTGTACCTCTGTCTGTCTGCCTCTCTCATTGTCTCCCTCTTTGGGCTCTTCTTACCTCAGACAAGTGGATCCTGTCCATCTTCCAAAATGGCTGCTTCATGTCCTGGCCCATTTCTTGACCTCCTACGCAGCAGCTGCACAACTTACAACCAGATGTTCTTCATGTTTCACTGTTGTAGTCATCACATTTGGGTTATCCCTGCCAGGGTAGCCCTTAGTCGGCCCGAATACCGGAGACTTAGTATTTTTGCTTCGGTTGCCATCGCTACAGGACTGACGTCCGGTCATCAGTGTTATAAATTAAGGCAGCCGACGCCATTACATAAATCTTTCTTGAAGAGGAGTCCGAAGCAGAACAAGTTCGCATGAGTGCCGGTCGGCCGCTACCCGAGTGTTTCGTTTCTCAAATTGAAGTTGAATTCTAAAGCTAAGTACCCCGTTGGGGATACTTTTTTCTTGCTCTAACCGATGTCAGAAAAAGTTAACAATTGTCTCATCAGTGGATAGCAAATACCACACGAGATTTTCATTCCTACTGCGTTATTTGCTTAGGCCCAGACCACGACGTCCCCCGCTGTCGCTTTTGTGCTCTGTTCAACACCAGAACTATACGTCGTTGGGCACTTATTGTAGCTAGATATTTTTGCTCTCAGTACTCTAATTCCGATATGGCTTCGGTAAGCCATCCGACAGCAAATCTTCCGAAAAAAACATAAAGATAAAGACAGAGACAGACCGCACAGGTCCAAGACTGCTGACGATGCTTCCGTTAAGCTAGTCGTCAGTTCTCCAGTCCTCCGGTGCTTTTGCAGCTTCTGATGCCCGCTTCTATGGATTCGCAGGCCACTACCGAGACCCTTTCGGTGTCTGGTATGCCGCAAGACTCATCGATTAAGGATCCTGTGGATGTCTCTACCTTGGATGGGTCCGGAGCCGCTGAGCAGGCATTAGCTTCTGAGGAATTACTTCTCACTACCAATTCTTGGCACAGACCGACGACTTCTTTCGCATCTACTGTTCTTTGGAAAACTACCGCGTTTCTAAGACCCAGGGTACAAACCTTTCCCAAGAAACCGACGACCCAATCTCAGGCACCTGCTTCCTTGCCTCAGTCTCAGATGCTTAAAATGGCGGAAGACTTTATAATGCTTGTCAGGGGAAGCCAGGCTACCCCTTCCAAAAGAAAAAGAGATTTGTCCCCAGTAGTTTTATCTGAATGGGAGTCCAGTGACTCTGATGCATCTGATTATGAAGATATGCAACCTTTCTCAGCTTATGAGGATTCTGATGCAGAGGAATCCATCCCTTCAGCCTCTCCACCTGAGCACTTTTCCTTTGGGGAAACCCTACATACATTAAGGGAACATTTCCAATGGAAATGGCAGGACTCCACTCAGTTAAAACAGAGACTCAGGGAATTCCTAGATCTTCCACAGCACAGACCTCTGGCCATTCCTCCTGTCCAGGATGTTGTGGATGATGTTTTTATGTAATCCAGTTTGACTCCTGACACCCTCCCTCCTGCTCCCAGGAAAACAGGTACTATAGAGTCCCTGACTCTCTCAAAATTCTATTCAAAAATCCTACTGCTGACCCCGAGGTTATCTCTCAAGGACCTAAAGGAATTAAAGCAACTTCTGCTAAGAAACCCACCCCCTCAGATAGGGATTGGCGAGCATTAGACAGATGGGGTAAAAAAGTATACGCCTCTGCTACTCTTGCTGTTATCAGCAACATAGCACGGAACTCCTCAAACAAAAAATGTCTTCCTTTCCTGCTTGTGCAGAAAATAGAGTTACAAGAGTTGATGCATTCTGCAAGTCAAGTAACTAAGCACACCTTACAATGTGGTTTTGATGCCCTAGAAGCATCTTGCAGGGCCGCAGTCACTGGTTCTATCCTTAGAAGGCATGCTTGGCTAAAGGAACAGCTCTTGCCAGACCATGTCAAATCCAAATTATTGGACGCAGCACTGCACAAAGACAACTTATTTGGCACCAAGGCGGAGGAGATCTTAAAAAAAGATGGAAGAAAAAGCTAAATCTATGCAGACAGTTAAACTTCTTGCAGGTCCAGCCACCGAGGTTCAGTAGGCATTGCCCCTTTCCTGCCCCCTCCAGGTCAGCTCAGCCCAGGCCCCCCCCAGACAGCAGCCCCTGGGAATGCAGAGATCTAAGCAATGGAGTTCCTCCTCTTCAAAACCAGAGAGTGCTAAGCCACCCCCTCATGGTAAGAACTCAAAATGACTTCACACTTCCACCCCTCCCTCTTCCCACCTGCTCTTGCCCCTAGGAGGAAAACTCTCCTTCCACGCAAGCACCTGGGCCACCATTACCAATGACCGCTGGGTTCTCAACATATTGTCCCAGGGATACAAATTTTATTTCCAAACTCTACCAACCCTTAAAGTGTTCCCAGATCTTCCTCCATACTAGTGGGCAGAGGCCAAAAAGCAAGTCCTTTCCCTGCTCTTGATGAGGGCAATAGGGCATGTTTCTGCAGAACAGGTAGGGCAAAGTTTCTACTCCAGACTCTTCCTGGTACCCAGAAAAGAGGTGCCTCATCCTTGATGTATCCATTCTAAACACTTTCCTGGTGACACCAAAATTCAAAATGCTCACCCTTGAACAACTTCTACCTATGGTCTCCAAAGATGCTTGGTTAGCCACCCTAGACCTAAAAGAGGCCTACCTACACATCCCAGTCAGGGAATCTTACAGGAAATAACTCAGTTTCAGGGCAGGATCACTGCACTTTCAGTTCTCTGCGCTTCTCTTTGGCTTATCCACTACTCCCAGAGTTTTCACAAAATGCCTGGCTCCCGCCATTGTTTTTTGCAGACAAAGAAATATTCAAATTTACCCATACTTAGATGACTGCCTGATTCAGGCAGACAGGAAAATCGGCTAAAGCACCTGACCTTTGTAAAGGACCTACTGACCTCCCTGGGGTATACTATCAACGAAAAGAAATCCAAACTAGTACCCACGCAAAAAAATTGTATTCCTGGGAGCAGGCCTGGACATGGCATCCAGGATGGCATTCCTTATACCAGAAAAACAAACCTACCTGACAACCTACTTCTCTCAACTAGCCACCACACCCCAGTTATCTGCAAGGAAAATCCTGCAAGCTCTGGGGATCATGGCTTCTTGCATTCTACTCATTCCATATGCCAAGCTGCATATGAGGAAACTAGTGGTACCTAAAAAGCCTTTGGTGTCAACACTCCCAAGACCTGGAAGCTCTTATACCAGTGATACCTTCCTTAAGGAAAGATTTCCTTTGGTGGACAACAGCATGCAACCACAACAAAGGACTACCCTTCTCACAACTCCACACAGCCCAGACCCTCACCACAGACGCATCAGACTGTGCCTGGGGTGCGCATCTGGATGGCAGGTGCATTCAGGGCCACTGGAGCCCAAATCAAATTCATCTGCACATCAACCAAAAACAGATGCTAGCTGTTCAGCACGGTCTGACAGCCTTTAGATCCCTACTCTCACCAGGGCCCCTACTAATCAAAACTGACAACACCACAGTGATGTGGTACATCAACAAGCAGGGGGGAACCCACTGTTACCCACTATGCAGGCTAGCCATGACCCTGTGGAACCTGGCCTCAGCCATGCATATTCACCTGCAAGCTCAATTCCTGCCAGGCAACCAAAACTCTCCTAGCAGACAACTTAAGCAGAAATCTCCTAGACCCACATGAGTGGCAATTAAACCACCACACCTTCAGCCTTTTGACCAGGAATGAGGTACCTCGAAAGTGGACCTATTTATCTCCCCCTACAACCACCAGCTCATCAAATTCTGCACCAGGGTACCTCACAGCAAGGCCTGGAAAGTGGATGCCGTATCTTTCCAGTGGGCAAACCTCTCAATCTATGCATTTCCCTCTCTGCCTCTTCTTACAAGAGTATTACTCAAGATAAGGGAGGAAAGACCAAGAGCAATCCTGATTGCCCCAGACTGGCCACGCCAACATTTACCCACTACTGCGCAGTCTGTCACCAGTACTCCCATGGCATGTACACCAGATCCCAACTCTTCTGACTCAGCAGGAGGGACAGTTCTTGCATCTGCAATTGCAAATCCTGAAACTTGCAGCATGGCTTATTCCTTGAATTCTCCTCCAGTAGCCAGCCTAAGCAAGCAGGTACTGGATGTCATACGTGAAGCCAGCTGACCCAGTACAAGGAAATCCTATGCTGACAAGTGGAAAAGGTATTGTTCCTGGATTCACACTAAAGGAGCGGATACAGCACAGCCTTCCTTACCTCTTATTCTGGATTACCTAGCAGACCTACTACACAGAGGCATGTCCACCTCTTCCATTAAGATCCATGCTTCTGCCATCTTTGCTCATTACAGCACTCAGCCACCTCTCTTCTCTCACCCTCTCATCAAGCAGTTCCTGAGAGGGGCTAACAACTTAAGGCCACAAAGAAGAGCCCCCACCCCTGCTTGGGACCTTAACTTTGTGTTGGAAAAGCTCATGCTACCCCCCTTTGAGCCTGCAGCATCAGCAGAGTTAAAATTCCTCTCTTGGAAAACAGCCTTGCTTCTGGCCATCGCTTCAGCTAGAAGAGTGTCTGAGCTACAAGCACTTATGGCTGTGGAGCCCTTCATTATTTTTCATGCTGACAGGGTCTCCCTCAGGACCAACCAAACTTTCATGCCTAAAGTGGTATCCAGTGTGGCTCTCAACCAATCTATCCATTTGCCCACCTTTTTCCCTAATTCTCAAAATAAATAAGGGGGAAAGAATCCTGCACTCCTTAGACGTGCACAGACAGCTCAGATTCTACCTTGATAGGATTAAGCCCTTTAGGAAATCTGACCAGTTATTAGTCAGCTTTGCACCAGCGGCAGAATGCAAGGCCACATCAAAACAAACCATCTCCAAATGGATAGCACACTGTATCCATTTCTGTTATAAACACCATGGGGAAACCTACCTCTCAGGGGGTCAGAACGCATTCCACTAGGGCAACTTAAGCCTCTACAGCTTTTCTTAGAGGAGTCCCTTCCAGGGGCATTTTGGAAGCTGCTACTTGGAGATCTGTTCATACTTCACCAAGCATTACCACCTATCTTTTCCAAATCCAGGGTGGGCGTTGCAACAGCAGTCCTACAGGGCATACTAGCCAGCCCCCCACTCTTCTTGACTGCCTCCACCCATTCTTCAGCTTTGGGAATCAACCCAATTGTGATGACTGCAGCAGTGAAACATGAATAACATAGTACAGTTGTGTACACTTACCATAAGTGTAGATGTTTGAGTGTATTCACTGTTGCAATCCTGGTTTCCCACCCTCCAGCCCCCTTCTCTCTCTCTTCCTCACTCCTTACAGGGTTATTGGTATTTACTTTTTTACTGCTGGTGTTTTTTCCACCATAACTTAGCTCCCTATTTGGGCGCTTCTGACATTTGGGGCAAGAAAAAAATTGATGTAATGGTGTTTGCTGCCTGTTTTTATACCTCTGGCGACCTGATGTCAGTCTTGAATTGTCAGTGACAGCAACCGATGCAGAAATACTCAGCCTCTGGTATTCAGGCTGACTGAGGGCTACTCCTGGCATGATAACCAAAGTGTGATGACTGCAACAGTGAATACACTCGAACATATACATTTATGGTAATTGTACACAGCTGTACTTTGTGTGCACTTACCATAAATGTAGATGTTAGAGTGTATTCACTGTCGCAGTCCTAGCTTCTCTCCCTTGATCCTTCTTGTGTGTGTCTCTCTATCCTTACAAGGATGTTTTGGTATTTACTTTCTACTGGTGGTGTTCTTCCACCATAACCTAGCTCCCTCTTGGGGGCTTCTGACAGGGCAAGAAAAACTGATGTAATGGCATCGGCTGCCTAAATTTATAACGCTGACAACCTGACATCAGTCCTGAAGCGACTGCAACCGACGCAGAAATACTGAGCCTCTGGTATTCGGGCCGACTGAGGGCTACCCTGGCAGGGATAACCCAAATGTGATGACTGCAACAATGAATACACTCTGACATCTATATTTATGGTAAGTGTACACAACTGTACTTTCTGCAGACAATGTTAGACCAGGCCACTATAGAGTCAGTCCCCTCCTCTGCAGAAGGAAGAGGTTTCTATTTAAGGCTCTTCCTGGTCCCCAGGAAAGACGGACCATAGAGACCCATCCTAGACCTCTCCTACCTCAGTCTCTTCCTAAGAGTACCTACCTTCAAAATGCTCACCCTGCCAGCCCTTTTCCCTCTAATTATCCCACAGGGATTCATGGCTACATTAGACATAAAAGATACTTATCTCCCCATCCCAATCAGGCCTTCCCACAGGAAATATTTAAGATTCTTGGTGGGCTCTTCCCACTTGCAATTTTCTGCCTTGCACTTTGGACTTTTTACCGTACCCAGAGTCTATACCAAATGCTTTGCATTTGTGATGGCTTACTGCAGGACACAGTGAATACAGATATCCTGCCTGTATGACATGCTGATCCAGGCAGACAGCCAAGAAGTACTGCAAGGGGACATCCACAGTCTTTGGGATTCCAGGTAAATCTGCCAAAGTCCTCTCTTCAACCAACACAGGACATTGTGTTCCTCGGGTGCAGAATATGCTCAGATCTCATGGAGGCATACCTACCACCTCCAAAAGTGAGCTCCTTGACAGAACATCTCCTCCTGTTACTTCACTCTACAGAGTTGACTGCAAGGCAATACCTCAAGCTTCTGGACTACATGGCAGCCACAATACCTATGCTTCCTTTAGCAAGGCTACACTTGAGGAAACTACAGTGGTACCTCCACTCAATATGGAAGCAACATAACCAGCCTTTGGAGCACATTGTGCCCCTTCTACCCTGCCTAAAAAAGGAAATACTATGGTGGTTGGATCGGGTACAGCGCAACCCAGGCCTCCCACTCCAACCACCACAACCCACTTAGATCATGCACACAGACACCGCAGATCTGGGATCGGGAGGCACCCTCGGGCACCGACAGATTGCAGGGCTTGTGGCCAAATCACCTCAAATCAGAACAAGTCAATGCCAGAGAGATGAGGGCAGTCCTTCTAGCCCTCCAGGCACTTTAACCTTTCATTCAACAGAGGACACTTCTGATATACACCGACAACGTGACTGTACTTTGGTATATCAACAAGCAGGGAGTGACCACGTCCTACTTGCACTGCAGGCTAGCCCTTTTGGTATGGGAATTGGCTACCTCACAGGTTATCTCCCTGCACTTGGCCTGCAGGCGACCTACATTCCCTCCCTCAACATCAAACAGATGATTTGAGCAGAACCAGCACAAACAACAACGAACGGATGCTACACAGAGATGTCTTCCTGGATCTGGTCCACAGGTGGGGTATACCTCAAGTAGACCTGTTTGGCTCCACCATCAATAGGCAACTTCCTGGCTTTTGCACCAGGACACCTGAACCACAGGCACTGGCAACAGATGCCTTCTCAATTTCATGGAAGGGGAAATATATGTATGCATTCCCCCTTCCCACTCATTCAGAAGGTCCTACTAAAAATTCAGCAAGACAACCCGAAAATCTTGTTGGTGACTCCCTACTGACCCAGACAACACTGGTTCCCCTTACTCCTTCATTTGTCCAAGGGCAGTCACCACAAGCTACCCCCCAGAGTGGACCACCTCACACAGCACAAGGGGTCACTAATCCATCCACAGCGGCAGATGCTGCACCTTACTCTGTGGCTGATAGGATTCTGATCCCATTTAGACACCTTTACAGTGAAGACATGCTTAATGTCCTGTAGGAGGCCAGGAAACCAAATACTAGAAAATCATATTTCTCCAAGTGGAAACGATTCACTGTTTGGTGTAATAAGAGGCAACTGGATCCACTTTTCAGCGAACTCCCTCTAGTGCTGTCTTATTGTTTTGAGCTGTTGCAGTACGGACTGGTTTATTCATCCATCAAAGTCCATCAGTCTGCTATTTTTGCTTGCTTGCCTTTGGATCCCTCATTAGCATCCAGACTCCCTTGCAAACTCTTCCTCAAAGGAGTACTGCACCTTAGGCCCCCCCAGGAAACCCATCCCCCTGCCTTGGGACCTCAACTACATGCTAGAGAAGCTTACACTACCTCCTTTTGAGCCAGCAAGCAAAGCCTCCTTAAAGCATTGTACTTGGAAAACTGTTATTTTAGTGGCCCTAACCTCAGCTAGGAGAGTGTCCGAATTTCAAGACCTTAATGGCTATTCCTCCCTTTCTAGTTTTCCACAAGGATAGAGTTACCCTTAGGACAAATCCATCCTTCATGCCCAAGGTAGTCAATGACCTGTCCCTTAATCAGGCCATACAACTTCCCGTTTTTTCCTAAACCCACAAGGAGACAGTGAGAGAGTGCAGCATTCCCTGAGTGTTCACAGGCAAATCAGATTATACCTGCACAACCCAAGTCTATCAGACAGACTGACCAACTCTGTGTATCCTTTCACCCAGAGCTCTGGGGAAGGCAGTGGCCAGGCAGACTGTTTCTACTTGGATCTCCAAAGCCATTGCCTTCTGCTACCAGTTCCAGGGTAAGTCCCTGCAGGGTACAGTTAAACCTGAAGAAGACCACTGGCATCTTCAGGAGCCTTCTTCAAGGGTTTGAATACTTCTAGCCTGGAAGCTGCTACTTGGTCCTCAGTCCATACCTTCACCAAGCACTACAAGCTTGACCTCATCTCCAGATCCAGGGCAGGGTTCACCAGGGCTAGCCTTCATGGATTCATGGAATCTGCCTCTAGACCACCACCCCAACCTCAATGAGCTTTGGGACTCACCCATATGCAGAATACTGCAACATGGGAATAGAAGGACAAAGAAAAGTTGTGTAAAATCTTACCATAACCATAGATATCCTTCTCTTTAATGTTGCAGTATTCCTTCCCCTCTTGTCAGCTAATTTCCCTTTCTGGACAGGACTGGATCTGACTAGGGCTACTGTTCTGAGAGCTGGTGCGTGTCGACATCACCTTATGGCCCATGAAATCTCGTCCACGTCTGATGCAGCACAGAGGGACTGAAAGCTTTTGGATACTGGCCGTACATATGCGAGACTAAAGGGTAAACCCTTATGCTGAATACTGCAACATGGAAGAGAAGGACATCTATGGTTATGGTAAGATTTTACACAACGTTTCGTTACCAATGGATATGAGAGTCTCTTCTCCAATTTAAAGAAATTTCTCCTCATTTTGCAATCCAAACATCTGTTGTTCTTTGTGTTTCACTGTTATAGTCATCACACTTGGGTTATCTGCCTGCAGGTAGCCCTGAGTCGGCTCGAATACCAGAGTCTTAGGATTTCTGCGTCGGATGCTGTCGCCTCTTCCATGACATCAGGTCGTCGGGGGTATAAAACATGCAGCTGACGCCATTACACCCCTCTTTCTTGCCGAGAAGGAGCCTGAAGCAGAAGCAGTTCACAAGTGCCGGTTGGCCGCTACCTGAAATTTTCATTTTTTCGAGTTTCAAACCTGAAGTCTTTTAAAGCTAAGTACCCCGTTGGAGATTCTTTTTTATTGCTCTAACCAATGTCAGAAAAAGTTAACAATTGTCTTGCGTGTGGAAAGCAAATACCTCACAGAGATTTTCATTCTTACTGCATCACCTGTTTAGGCACAGACCACGACTTCTCTCACTGTCAGTTTTGTGCCTTAACGCCCGAACCATTCGTCTGGCTATTTTTGTAGCTAAATTCTTTCCCTCTTGTTCTCCATTTTCTGAAATGGCTTAGGTAAGCTATCTGACTACCGATCTTCCGAAAAAGCATAAAGACAGAGACAGACCGCATAGGTCAAAAACTGCTGATGGCGCTTCTGTTAAGCTAGTCGCCAGTCCGCTGGTACACAGTGAGGTGCCTCTGCAGCCCCTGATGCCAGCTTCTACAGATTGGCAAACCTCTGATGAGACCCATTCGGAGTTTGGTATGCCACGAGATGCTTCTTCGACTATGGGACCTGCGGATGTCTCTACCTTGGATTGGTCCAGAGCCACTGTGCAGGCACCGGCTTCTGAGGGTGTATTTCGACCAACTGATATTCATATTAAACAGACATCTTTATTTTTAACTAAATCTACCGATTTTCTCAGGCCCAGAGTTCGCACTACGCCTAAAAAAATGACATCCAAAGCGCATGCTCAAGCTCCCATGCCACAAAAACACTTTGAATGGCTGAAGACCTTATTACTCTAATTAGGGGAAGTCAGCCTTCCCCTGCTAAAAGACAAAGAATTGAATTTCCTTCTGATTCTACAGACCAGGAGTCCTATGACTGTGACCCTTCTGATTACCAGGGCATACCCTTATCTACCTATGAAGATTCAGATGCAGAGGAATCCATTCCTCTGCCTCCCCTCCAGAGGATTTTTCTTTTGGTGAAACCTTGCATACCTTAAGAGAGCATTTCCGCTGGGAATGTCAGGACTATCCTCGGTCCAAAAAGAGACTCAGAGAATTTTTAGATTTGCCTCAGCACAGGCCTCTAACTATACCCCATCCTGGATATTGTAGATGATGTCTTCATGGAATCCAGTCTTACGCCTGGCACTTTACCACCAGCTCCTAGAAAACCTGACAGGTGCTACAGAGTACCTGAATCTCACAAATTTCTCTTTAAGAGTCCTACTGCGGATCCAGAAACCATTTCCCAGGGACATAAAGGCATTAAGACTACTACAGCCAAAATCCCTAGCCCTTCATACAGGGATTCTAGAGCTTTAGGCAGATGGGGTAAGAAAGTATATACTTCTGTAACTCTTGCCATCAGGGCTTTGAATTGCCATTTTCACATGTTGAAGTACCAGGAACATATTATGGAACTAATTAAACAAAAAAATGGTGTTACTTCCAGGTTGTGCAGAAAATAAAGATTTACAAGAGTTAATGCATTCTGCAAATCAGGTCAGTAAACATACTTTGCAGTGTGGGTTTGATGCCTTAGAAGCATCTTGCAGGGCTGCTGTCACTGGTCTTTACTGAAAAGGCATGCTTGGCTGAATGACCAAAGCTTGCCAGACCACGTCAAAACAAAAGTACTAGATGTTCCATTAAATCAGGATTGTTTGTTTAGCACGAAAGCAGAAGTTGTTCTTAAAAAGATGGAAGAAAAAGCTAAATCTATGCAGACTGTCAAAGATTTCTTACAAGTGCAGCCACCGAAATTCAGTAGGCATTGGCCTTCAAAAAAACTGGTCCTTTCCAGTCCCTCCCTGGCCTTCTCAGTCCAAACCCAGGGGAAACAGACCACCAAGACTACAGTCTCAGGGTATGCAGAGATCTAAACAATGGAGTGTTCCCACCTCAAAAACAGGGAATGGTAAGCCACCAACTTATGGAAAAAGTTCACAATGACTTTCCCGTTATCCTTCCCAGCCATGATCAATTACTTGTACCCCTAGGAGGAAAACTCACCCTTCATGCAAAAAACTGAATGTCCATTACTCAGGACCAATGGGTTTTAAACATTGTATCCCAGGGATACAGATTCTACTTCCACTCACTGCCAACCCCAAGCGGGTTGCCAGACCTTCCTCCAAACCAGTGGGCAGATGCTCAAAAGCAAGTACTTTCCCTTCTTCATATCAGGGCTATTCAGCCTGTTCCAGTAGAACAAAGGGGACAGGGTTTCTACTCCAGACTGTTCCTGGTGCCCAGAAAAGAGAGCACTTTGTGCCCTATCCTGGATCTATCAATTCTCAATACCTTTCTGGTGGTCTCAAAATTCAAAATGCTTACACTGCAACAGCTTCTTCCTCTGCTAGCCAAGGATGCCTGGTTAGTCACCCTAGACTTAAAAGAAGCTTATCTGCACATCCCCATAAGGGAGTCTTGCAGGAAATATCTATGTTTCAGGACAGGCTCTTTGCACTATCAGATGTTCATCGTGCATACAGCTGCAGTCATGACAGATGGGTTATCCTGCCGTCAGGCGGGTCCTCGGTCGGCCGAATTCCAAAGTCTAGGTCCGGCGTCTGTTGTTGTCGCTTCCTCCCTGACGTCAGTGTGGCAGGGGTATAAAAGAGGCAGCCAACGCCATTTTCTTCAGTCTTTCTTGCTGCGCGGTGCCCGAAGCAGAAGCAGTTCGCAAGTGCCGGTCGGCCAGCTCCTGAGATTTACGAAAGTATTTCAGCCGAAGTCTTCTTGAAAGCTAAGTACCCCATTGGGGAAACTTTTCTTGCCTCAGACCAATGTCAGACATAGTTAATAATTGCATTTCATGTGGGAAGTAAATACCGCATAAGGATTTCCACTCTTACTGTATACCTTGCTTAGGCCCAGACCACGACGTCTCGGCCTGCTGTTTTTGTGCTCTAGATTCAACAAACGCACTATTAAGCGTCGGGCGGAGTTCGCCCTTCACTTTTTTGGCAAAAAATTTAATTATTATGTTGTCGGATACTCCGACTGCAGTTTTGAGCAAAAAACGCAAAAATAAGAACTGGCATACGAGGTCCGCACCACCTACTGATACCACGCTAAGGCCGACTACCGGTTCTCCGGTACTCAGCGAGGCCTCGCAGCCCAGTACCGATGACAATGCATTACCGGTGTCTTCAGTACCCGAGGTCGCAGGCTCCTCGGCCCCCATTCCTACTACAGATACCGACGCCACTCCTGGCGGGGAAATTCAGAATTTAGACAGGCCTGCCATTTCTCAAGGGGTCTTCAGGCCTTCCTCCTTCTCTATTAAAGCCTTCACTAAATCTAAAACAGCCATGAAAACCAAAAAAACAGGTTCCTCAGACACCCTCTCAAGGCACCATGCCTAAAAAACAGATGCTTAAAATGGCTGAGGATTTGATTACTCTTATCAGGGGTTCTCAACCCCCCTCTGACAAAAGGCCCAGATTAGAGGAAGACTACCCTTCCTCAGATCAAGCTTCTATTACCTCAGAACTATCTGAGGACCAGGATTGTGCCTATTCTCCATTCGAAGACTCTGATGCAGAGGAGTCTATTCCCTCGGTCTCCCCCCCTGAGGACTTCTCTTTTGGGGAAACCCTGCATACATTGAGGGAACACTTTCACTGGGAAGGCCAAGATTACTCAGATTCCAAGAAAAGGCTCAGGGAATTTCTTCTGCTCCCCCAGCATGGGCCTCTGGCTATCCCTCCTGTTTTAGATAAATTGATGATGTGTACACAGAAGCCAGCCTTAATCCTGATTCTTTGCCTCCAGCTCCTGTTAAACCAGACTGGTATTACCGGGTTCCTGATTCTCACCAGTTCCTATATAAAAGCCATACTGCTGACCCAGAAACTATTTCACAGGGTCCCAAGGGAATTAAGGCCTCTACTGCTAAAAACCCATTACCTTCAGAGAGAGATTCCAGATCTTTAGAAAGGTGGGGGGAAAAAGGTGTACACCTCAGCCACTTTAACCATGAGGGCATTAAACTGTCAGTTCCATATGTTAAAGTATCAACAGTTTTTGATATCTCAGCTGAAAAGCAAAATGACACAACCAGAACAACCAGATTTAAAAGAGTTGCAGGATTTGTTGCATGGTGCAGAGCAAGTGGGTAAACATACCTTGCAGTGTGGTTTTGATGCTTTAGAGGCCTCATGTAGAGCTGCTGTTACGGGGTCTGTTATACGTAGGCATGCTTGGCTCAAGGAGCAAACCTTACCAGGTCATGTCAAAGCTAAATTATTAGATGCACCTCTTCAAAAAGATGTATTGTTTGGTGTTAAAGCAGAAGAGGTGCTAAAGAAAATGGAGGAAAAAGCAAAATCAATGCAAACAGTGAAATATTTCCTGCAGGTACAGCCTCTGCGTTTCAGCAGAAACTGGCCTTCAAAAAATTGGTCCTTTCCAGCCACGGACAGACCTCAAAGGGGCAGATACAGGCGTCCAAGGGGTAGAGGGCAACCTCAAGGATCTTTCAGAGCCAGGCAGTGGCAAGCACCAACCCCAAGAGGTGGAGAAGATAGATCACAGTCTTTTAGAAAACAGACACAATGACTTCCCCCTACACCTGCCAAGCAAAGCTTTAATGGCAGCACCTTTGGGCAGAAAACTGACATTATTCTCAAAAAATTGGCATATTGTTACAAAAGACAAATGGATTCTGGACATTATAAACAGAGGCTACAGGTTCCACTTTCACACCCTTCCAAAAATGAGAGGCATGCCAAACCTGCCACAAAATCAAAGGGCAGAGGCACAAAAACAAATTTCAGCTCTCATGGACATGAAAGCAATTCAAGAGGTACCTGCAAAAGAACAAGGTCAAAGGTTTTATTCCAGACTATTCCTGGTACCAAGGAAAGACAAAGATTGGAGACCTATCTTAGACCTATCCATCCTAAACACATATCTACAGGTGCCAAAATTCAAGATGCTCACATTACAGCAGCTTCTTCCCATGCTGGGCAAGGAGTCTTGGCTGGTAACATTGGACCTCAAGGAGGCATACCTGCATGTCCCTATCAGACAAGATTGCAGAAGATACCTCAGATTTCTTGCAGGTTCAACCCATTACCAATTCTCTGCATTGCCCTTTGGCTTATCTACTGCGCCCAGAGTGTTTACGAAATGCCTGGCATCAGTAATTGCCTTCTGCAGACTACAAGGGATACAAATCTACCCATATCTGGACTGCCTGATCCAAGTGGACAGCAAGGACATACTACTGCAGCACCTGGCGTTTGTAATAAAACTGTTGAACTTCCTGGGATACACAGTCAACAAAAAGAAATCAAAACTAATACCCTCTCAACAAATAATTTTCCTGGTTGCCAACTTGGATACAACCACCCAGATGGCCTACCTCACGCCAGACAAGCAAGGGCAACTGTCTCAATACTTCAGAAAAATGGCAACTTACACCAGGCTAACTGCAAGGAAAGTCCTGCAGGCTCTGGGATTCATGGCATCTTGCATCCTAATTATCCCATGTGCAAAGCTGCATATGAGGAAACTTCAATGGTACCTAAAAAACTTATGGTCTCAACACAGCCACAGCTTGGAAGCAATTATACCACTCATTCCATGCCTTTAAAAGGAATTTATGTGGTGGGCTCAAGCTTGCCAAAGAAACACAGGTCTTCATTTCTATGTACCTCAAGAAACTCAAATCATCACAACAGACGCCTCAGACTACGCCTGGGGAGCACACATGACAGATCAGTGCATTCAAGGGAAATGGGCACGAAAAGAGAAGCTCCCTCACATCAACCAAAAGGAAATGCTAGCCATGCAAAAGGCTATTATGACCTTCAAAGACCTACTGCATCCAGGCCAGCTATTGATAAGGACAGACAACACCACAGTGATGTTGTACATAAACAAACAGGGGGGAACTCATTCATACCCCCTGTGCAGGCAAGCCATGACCCTATGGAGCACAGCACTGGAATTGAAAATTCAACTAACAGGCACAATTCCTGCCAGGGAAGGAAAACACACTGGCAGACAACCTAAGCAGAAATATGACAGATCCACATGAATGGAAGTTGCATCCTCAAATTTTCACAAAGATAACTCAGGCATGGGGACAGCCAGACATAGATCTCTTTGCTACCCACAGAAATTGCCAGTTGAAAAAATTTTGTTCAAGGACCTATCATCCACAGGCCTGGAAAGTGGACGCACTTTCCTTCAATTCTGCAACATTGACAGTCTATGCCTTCCCGCCTCTTCCTCTGCTGCCCAAAGTTCTATTAAAAGCCGGAGCAGAGAGGCTGAAAATGATTCTCATTGCTCCAGACTGGCCAAGGCAACACTGGTATCAGCTCCTGAAGAGCCTGACACATTTCCCACCATGGATCCTACCTCTAGTCCCTCTTCTGTTGTCCCAGCACAACTACAAAACTCTTCACAGCCATCTCAAAACTCTAAATTTAGCTGCATGGAGAATTCCTTGATTTCCCAACAGTTTCTCCTCCAAGGAGGTGCAGGATGTCATCTTGGAGGCCAGAAGACCTTCTACTAGAAAGGCCTACTCCGCCAAATGGAAACAATTTTGTGCCTGGAATCAAAAGAAGGGACAGAATCCTTGGGTAATAAATATACCTCAAATTTTACAGTACCTAGCTGAGATGTTAAACAATGGACTTTCCTTCTCCTCCATCAAGATCCACGCTTCAGCCATTTCTGCACAATACAACACAGATCCTCCTTTATTCTCTCATCCTCTCTTAAGGCAGTTCCTCAGAGGGGCAAAGATTATAAAACCCCCAAGGAAACTACCAGTCCCTGCTTGGGACCTCAACTTCGTATTGGAAAAGCTGACCTTTCCTCCCTTCGAGCCAGCTTCTTCATCAGAGTTACAGTACTTGTCATGGAAAACAGCCTTTCTTCTGGCTATCACCTCAGCTCGCAAGGTTTCGGAGCTACAGGCCCTCATGGCTGTGCAACATTTCATCATTTTCCATCAGGACAGAGTTTCCTTATGAACCAACCCTACCTTTATGCCAAAGGTAGTATCCAGTGTAGCTTTGAATCAGACTATCCACTTACCTACCTTTTATCCTAATCCACAAAACAAAGGGGAAAGACTACTACATTCCTTGGACATTCACAGACAACTTTGTTATTATTTGGACAGGGCAAAGCCATTCAGGAAATCTGAGCAACTCTTTGTGTCCTATGCTGCAGGTGCTCAAGGAAAGGCTATTTCCAAACAGACAATTTCAAAATGGATAGCCCACTGCATACGCTTTTGTTACTCATTTCATGGAAAAACTGTGCCTGCATGCATCAGATCCCACTCCACCAGAGCCACAGCTACCTCTGCAGCCTTCCTCAGGGGGGTCCCTACCAAGGATATTTTGGAAACAGCCACCTGGAGTTCAGTGCACACTTTCTCCAAGCACTATCACCTCCCACTATACTCTAAATCTAGGGCGGGCTTTGCCACAGCAGTCCTGCAGGGCATCCTAGCCCCTCCTAGTTCCACTTAGTGCCTACCACCCTTACTTAGCTTTGGGATTCTACCCATCTGTTATGACTGCAGCTGTATGCACAATGAACATAGTATAGTTTTGTACCTACCATAAATGTAGATGTTCGAGTGCTCCTACAGCTGCAGTCCAGGTTTCCCTCCCTCCAACCCCTCTTAGGACAGGCCTTATGACAAACCCTTTTCATATAACCTTTTGGGGTACTCTTTTATGGTGTATTTGCTTGCAACTACTGTTTTTGATTTATCAACATTGCATTTTTGCATAACATTGTTTGCCTTCCTTCTGGGGGCACCTGACATCTGGGGCAAGAAAAACTGAAGAAAATGGCGTCAGCTGCCTCTTTTATACCCCTGCCGCACTGACGTCCGGGAGGAAGCGACGACAACCGACGCCGGACCTAGACTTTGGAATTCGGCCGACCGAGGACCCGCCTGACGGCAGGATAACCCATCTGTTATGACTGCAGCTGTATGAGCACTCGAACATCTACATTTATGGTAGGTACAAAACTGTACTTTCTCTGCACTTCGCTTTAGCTTGTCTACTGCACCCAGAGTATTCACAAAGTGCCTGGCTCCAGCCATTGCATAGTGCAGGCAGAGAAATATTCAAATTTACCCATACTTGGACGAGTGCCTGATTCAGGCAGACAGTCAGGAATTGCTACTCCAGCACCTGGCTTTTGTAAAAAGACTTCTAACTTCACTGGGATTACACCATCAACGAAAAGAAATCACAACTGGTGCCCAGCCAAAAAATTGCATTCCTGGAAGCAAGCTTGAACACAACTTCCCAGATGACATTCCTCACTCCAGAAAAGCAGGTCAATTTGACAAACTATTTCAAACTAATGGCCACCAAAACCCAGCTATCTGCAAAGAAAATACTGCAAGCCCTAGGGTTCATGGCCTCATGCATTCTGCTAATTCAGTATGCAAGACTGCATATGAGGAAACTTTCAGTAGTACTTAAAAAGTCTCTGGTGTCAACATTCTCAGAACCTGGAAACAGTGATTCCTATCGTACCTTGTCTAATGGCCGAGTTCCTTTGGTGGGCATTGGCATGCAACCACCACAAGGGACTTCCTTTCACTCAACCCCTCACTGCCCAAACCCTGACAACAGATGCATCAGAATACGCATGGGGGGCCTCACATGGCAGGCAAATGCATTCAGGGCAAATGGAGCCCAGAACAAATTCCCCTGCACATCAGTCAAAAAGAGATACTAGCTGTACAGAATGCTCTGACATCCTTCAAATACCTTATTCTTCCAGGACAGCTCCTGATAGAGTCAGCACCACAGTTATGCGGTACATAAGCAAGGAGGGGGGGAACTCATTCTTACCCACTCTGCAGGTTAGCCATGGCCCTGTGGAACACAGCCTTGAGCAACCAAGTGCACCTACAAGCTCAATTCCTGCCAGGCAAGCAAAATTCACTGGCAGACGACTTGAGCAGAAATCCACTGGACCCTCACGAGTGGAAACTGGAACCCAACTCATTCAAACCTCTAACCCAGAGGTGGGGAACATTGGAGGTGGACCTTTTTGCCTCCCCCCAAAACCACCAATTGAGCAAATTTTGCACCAGGAACCCTCACAGCAGAGCCTGGAAGGTGGATGCCCTATCCTTTACATGGAAAAAACTCTCAAGTTGCGCATTCCCTCCTCTGCCCCTCCTCTTAAAAGTACTACTCAAGATCAAACAGCACAGGCCAAGGGCAGTCCTTATTGCACCAGACTGGCCACACCAGCACTGGTACCCACTCCTGCACAGACTGACAGCAGTGCCACCTTGGCACCTACATCAGACACCTTCCCTGCTGTCTCAGCAGGAGGGACAGATTTTGCATCCACAGCTGCAAACCCTAAACTTTGCATCCTGGCTTATCCCCTCAATACACCACCAGCATCCCTCAGCAAACTGGTGTTGGATGTCATCCTTCAGGCCAGAAGGCCTAGTACTAGGAAATCCTATGCTGAAAAGTGGAAAAGATATTGTTCTTGGAGTCAGTCTCAAGGAAAGGACACAGATGTACCCACCTTCCCTCAAGTCCTTGATTACCTAGCAGAGCTGCTCCACAGAGGCCTATCCTTCTCATCCATTAAGATTCATGCCTCTGCCATCTCAGCTTATTATAATACTGAGTCACCTGTCTTTTCTCACCCTCTCATCAAACAGTTCCTGAGAGAAGCTAACAATTTTAAGGCCCCCTCGGCAAGCACCCATCCCGGCTTGGGACCTTAACTTTGTACTGGAGAAGCTCACACTTCCCCCTTTTGAACCTGCTGCTTTGGCAGAGTTAAAATTCTTCTCTTGGAAAACAGCCTTACTTCTAGCTATTACTTCAGCAAGAAGAGTGTCTGAGTTACAGGCACTAATGGTGGTGGAGCCCTTCATTATTTTCCATGCTGACAGGGTTTCCCTCAGGACTAACCCATCCTTTATGCCCAAGGTGGTATCCAGTGTGGCTTTAAACCAAATCCATCCATTTGCCAACCTTTTTCCCTAATCCTCAGAATAAAGGGGAAAGGACCCTGCACTCATTGGATGTGCACAGACAGCTCAGGTTCTACCTTGACAGGACTATGCCTTTCAGAATAGCTGACCAGCTGCTAGTCAGCTTTGCTACAGGGACAGAGGGCAAGGCCATTTCGAAGAAAGCCATTTCCAAATGGTTAGCACACTGCATCCATTTCTGCTACAAGCACCATGGAAAAACCTACCCCTCAGGGGATCAGAACTCATTCCACTAGAGCTACTTCAACCTGTACAGCATTTCTCAGGGGAGTCCCTACCAGGGACATCCTGGATGCTGCAACCTGGAGTTCTGTACACACCTTCACCAAGCATTACCACTTACCTATTTTTTTCTAAATCCAGAGCTGGATTTGCTACAGCAGTCTTACAAGGCCTGCTATCCAGCCCTAGCACATCTTGACTGCCTCCACCCTTCCTCAGCTTTGGGAATCATCCCAAGTGTTATGACTGCAACAGTGAAACATGAAGAACATAGTACATTTGTGTACACTTACCATAAATGTAGATGTTAGAGTGTATTCACTGTTGCAGTCATGGTTTCCCTCCCTCCAGCCCCCTGGCTTTCTCTATCCTTTCTACCTATCCTCTTTATAGCCATCTTTTATGGCAGGGGTGTTTACTTTTTACTGGAGGTTTTCCACACCATGTAATAGCTTCCTATTTTGTGGGTTCCTGACATCTGGGGCAAGAAAAACTGATGTAATGCCGTCGGCTGCATGTTTTATACCCCTGACGTCATGTTCGAGGCAACAGCATCCGACGCATAAATCCCAAGACTGGTATTCGGGCCGACTGAGGGCTACCTGCTGGGAGGTAACCCAAGTGTGATGACTGCAACAGTGAACACACTCTAACATCTACATTTACGGTAAGTGTACACAACAGTACTTTTCCTCCTATTGTAGAGCAAATTCTTGCTCATGGGATGATGAAACTTCTGCAGTCAACTCAGATGGACATAGGCTGTTCTAGGATTTTTTTAGTGCTGAAGATGGAGGGAACTTGGGTACCCAACCTAGACCTTTTTTCTTACTCATGTCAATATTCCAAAACTAAAAATGTTATCCCTTCAGACCTTGTTATTTGACATACCCACCTGTAGTTTCATGGTAACTTTGAACTTAAAAGAAGTAAAAAATTAACCCAGAAATTCCAGGTAAAACAATACAGGAACTATTCAAAGGCAAACTACATACAATTAAGTGACAATGTGTCAAAATTCAAGGCTCCCCCAACTCCAAGCCCACAGCTACCTATGCATAATAATTCATAGAATCCCTATAAAAACATGTGAGCAGTTACATAGAGGCTGCCTTGCCTACCAGAAATACAGCCAAAGTAAACACTAAAACCAAATAGCAGTGGTGGAATCCTCACCTAAAGAGGGCATATTATAATAGAAGAAAGCTCATCGCCAAAATCAGGAGGAGCAACTCCCTTAAAGACAAGTGCTCAGTTGTACAACTAAATAAGAATCTAAGAGGTGTTAATTCCAACAAGACCATCTACAAGATCAGAATAGCCTTGCAGACTAAGGACAATCAGAAGGCCTTCAGCTATGTCTCTGATCCATAGAGGGAACACATTGTATTGAAAATATTGCCTTGTATTTGTATCAACTTGCTATGTGCTTTATCATCAGTTGTTTCACTAAACTTTATTGTCTTATGTTTAGTTTTACTTGGAGCTTTTTTCCCTGTGCCTCCACTGAAAATTGACTTTTTAGTCTTGTCAGACATCCCCAGTAAACAATTGTAAAAAAAAAAATAAATAAATAAACACACAGCAGTCTGCTGAACTGGTGAATGGTACTACCTTCACCGATCAGGGTAACATAGCAAATCTACTGGCTGATATATACAGCTTAAACTTCATCTCCTACTCCCCCCCCCCCCCCCCCCCAGCCCTGCCAGGGGAAGTCCCTTCCCACATACTTCCCTCAGCTATCAAAAGGTACCAGGTGCTTGCAGCACTCGCTAAAGCCAAGAACAACAACTCCATGAGTGCCGACAACATCCTCATTTGCATCTTGATGGATCTAAAACATGACCTATCAGGATCACTTGAGCCACTGTTCAACTACAACCTTCAGGCTACATTCCGAAAAAATGGAGGACCTCAGCAGTCATCCTCTTCCACAAGGGTGGCTCGTCAACTAGCCCAGGGAACTACAGACCCAACAGTCTAACAAGCCTTATATGCAAAGCCGTGGAACAAATTATCATGGAAATGATGAGCAAAGACATTGGCAACCTACAGACACTGGACCCTTCTCAGTTTGGCTTTTTTAAGGGAAGGTCATGCCTACTTAACCTGGTAGATTCTTTTGAGAGGGTCACCAAGGCAGTGGAAGGGTAAAAGTGCATAATGCACACCTTGACCTAGTTAAGGCGTTCAGTACAATGCCCTACTCTGGCATTGTTGACAAGCCCCTTGAACCAGACTTAAATGCTGACATAATTTGCTAGATTTTCATCTGGCTCAGAGACAGGAACCAAGAAATCAGGATTGGTAAGACTACCTCCACCATGAGAGCAGTCACCAGCCAAGTACCCCAGGGCTCTTTGCTGGACCCTCTCCTGTTTGGCAGCTACTTCTCTGAAGTCAAGACTGTCATTCAAGCTCTTTGGTTCACCAAGTTCACAGATGACTTTAAATTGGTAACTATTATAGATTCCCCCAAGACACCAACATAATGCAGGCAACTGACTGGTGCCAAATCCATGGCCTAAAACTTAATGCCGCAAAATGCATTATAATGCCGTTTGGGAAATTGTCAGCCCAAGTTAATTTCTCCAAAGATAAATCCCCCCTAAGAGTCAGCCAGTAGTAAGGGATCTGTGAACATATTCAGACAGGAGTTCAACCTTTGACCAACATGTAGTAAAGATAATAAGAAAATCATTCTAGGCCACTCAACTTATAGGTAAAGGTATGACGTACAGGTCCAAGAAAGTTATAGTGACACTGTACTTGGTGCTTTATCAGACCTATCATTGAGTACATTTCCCCCTTTGGTATGTATCTAACTAGACACTTGTAACAGTTGGAACGCCCACTAAGGTTTCTCACCAGGAGAATTCAAGGCATGAATATGCTGTCCTACACTGACCACCTAAAGGTTCTCTCTCTCTCTCTGTTTTCAGTCTCCTGCAGACAGCTGAGAGAGGAATCTTTGTCTGGCGTATATGGATTCCTCATACCCAGCTCTGATGAATTTGTTGCACATGTGCAAAACAAACAGCACCAGAAACACCAGATCCCAGGATCTAAACTTTGCTAGTGATATAAACAGAACTTGCTAAAGTGACAGATGTGTCCCAAAGTATTCGTGCACTAAGGAATAGGCTCCCCATCCGTGTAAAATAGAGTTAATCTCTGACCGTATTCAAGCAAAACCTGGACAGCTGGATGAGAAATCATAAATTTACCGCCAGTCTGGCGTCTATATCCCTTATGGACAAAGACCATCAGTAAGAAAAGTATTATCCTTACTAACCCCACCCTTTACGAATCCTTAAATTTGGTGTCCTTTTCATTCATTCCTCAGTTGGTGGGTTCAGATCTGAGACTTGGATCTGACTTGGCTGCTTCTATCATATCATCAGTTCCAAAACTTTTGAGCTCCTCCTTTACCCATAACGCTGTGCTAACCTAACATACCTCAGGTTTCATTTATCACCATTAAATTTCAGACATGGGTCCTGTCACTCTCGAACTTTGTAGTAGTATCTAGCCTTTTTTCATTAGTCACTGTTAAGAAAATCATTATTATAGCTATTTTTGTACTCCTACCTCCCTTACAAATTCTTTTTTTAACCTTTTAGGCCGTGCCCGGTACTTTTTAGCTACCGATTTCTTGGTACCTCACTAATGTATTATCTTTGGTACTCTTCATCACAGCTTAAATTTACTCTCTAGAGTAAACTGTCACTACCATTGTTGGTAGTTCTTTCTTTCTTCTATTTCCTTCCTCAAAAAAAAAAAAAAAATTTCTTTCCTTTCTTAGTTTTTCTTCCTTAATAGTAATGGCCAACAAGCCAGCAGGTTTTAAAACGTGCATTACCTGTGGACATAAAATCCCCAATTTGGATGCCCACAGGGAATGAGTTTATTGTTTAAGGCCCACGCAGTTGAATCCAGAGCAGAAAGAACAGTCCGCGGCCAACTCTAGAAATGTTTCCGACCATAGGAATAATTTAGTACTGAGGGGGTCTCCTTCTTTTTTTGTGGCTGGGGCTCAAACTCCATTCAAAAATCAGACAAGGGGAAGCCAGCCTCAGTGACTAAAGAAAAGGAGTCACGTAAGAGGTCCCTGAACCATTCTTCCTAGTCAACTCCTTCATCGTAACCTCCTACTAAAATGCACAAAAAAATTGGTTCTGAACTCTTCTGCTCCTACCTGATTCGTTACTTCACTGCTCCCTTCACCATTCCTGGGGGGGATCTCCATGTAGGCATTCCAGACCTCCTCCTTTCACATCATCTCTTAGGTCTTCCAGAAGCTTAGGATGAGAGAATTTCTCAGAGCTTGGATCCAGATGGGGGCAGTTCCGGCTCCAACTCCCACAAGATTTGCAGTCTGACCTTGGTTCACTTCCCCCTTGGTATCATCTTCTCTGATCTTGACTGTTTGTTTCAGAGCTGTAAGATCCAAGACTCCTGGAAGTGTCCTCATCAGATCCGAAGAGGGTCTATTCTTCAACTCAGGTGCTTCCTTGAGTCGCTCATCCCTGAGCTTTTTGGAGCCAAAGGACTCTCACAGCAGAAGCATTGTTGCTGGGTTGGGGGAGTTGGGATTGACTCGGATGCTTTTGGAGCCCTCTCTTCCCCTCAGGGCTTCAGCATTGGACAGCTCATGTCTGACTCCTTCCTCAGGTGGAGTGCTGGTGGGGTTGTAGGAGCTGTCAGTTTGGAAATTATTGGCTCCTTTGCTATTGATGTCTGTTTCCCCTAGGCTTTCTTCCTTTAAGGTTGTGGAGATGGCCTTCTCCTTGTCTAGGGAAGGGGCATCACTGCCCCCATGGGTCAGACAGCTTTGCGCCGCTGGTACTCTGCTGTGGGGCTCGTCAATCCCTTCCACTGGGACAGCCAGCCCGGTCTAGTCATCAGTTGGTCCTTCAGGATATGTTCATCTCATCTGATACTTCCCCAGAACACCTCAGTGAGGAAGTCCCACAGAAGAGAAAGTGTAGAAGGAGAGAGACAGATTCTCCTCAGGAATTTGTCATGGAGGACACTGATTTTGATTAAGGGGAACTGTCCCCCGGATCTCCACCTGAAGACATCTCCTTTGGAGACAGCCTAGAGCTCCTGAAACAAAAATGTGGTTGGTCCTCAGATACCCCTTTCCAGGAGGAATCGGTGTTCCTGGAGGCTTTCGGATCCTGGCCATCTACTTTTTTGGTGACTTCCCCCCGCTGATGATCTCATAGATCTTGTTTCTCACCGGGTGTGGAAAAAAGTCGGATACTGTAGAGCCGATCCGTAAATGACCTGACAAGATTCTAGTCTTCACCCCCCCTAAGGACCAGGCACACTAGAGTAAAGGAGGTCCTGGTTGATGCCATGGTTGTGGCAGCAGCCACTAAGAACTTGAACAGAGTTCTTCTGTCCATCGCCCTAACAGGGAGTTCAAGGCCTTGGACAGATTTGGTAAGCACATATATGCTTCAGCAACCTTTATGCTCATGCCTCTGTATTATCTGGCACATTTTACAAGGTTACAAAGAGATTTGACCAAAGAACTTTCCAAATCTTTTACCAAGTCCATGTATGTCAAGGATCAAAGCAGAATCTCCTCACAGCTGGCCTCCCTCCAGTCTATTTCTAATGTGTCCATGAGGCTAATCTCCCATGTAGTGGAAGGTACCCGCATGGTGGATTCAGGCATAGCCATGAAAAGACATGCCTGGATGCGACTGTGTGATTTTGTGGAGCCTTTTAAGTCTTCATTCATCAGTGCTCCCTTTGATGGATCTTCCTTATTTGGCCCTGAGTTAAAAGACATGCTGTCTGGATGTAAGCAAGAGGGAAAGACCCTGTCTGCCATAGGTATATGTTTTTCAACTCCTCAAAGACTTTTCTCAAGGAATCAAAGTAGAGGTAGAAAAATATGGTTTTTCAAATCCCATGGTACTTTTCAGTAGTCACTTCGTGATAGTTCTCCCACAGGCAGACCGGTGAACTCAAGCCATCCTTGCAGTGGAGGTGGCCCACAGAACCAGGGCTTCCAGGATTCCTTCTGTGTTAAGCCCTACCAGCACTTCTGAAGGGAGGCCGACTGTTTCCCTCTGGAGGCAGCTTGCACACACTTGTGTCTGCACCAGAGAGCATGGCTGTCTATAATAAAAGATTCCTGGGTGCAGAGAATCATATCCAGAGGCTATATTATGCCATTTCCCGTACCTCCCCAACTAAAATGAAAAGAATCACTGATGTGTTCTACCCAATGAGAAGGCAACTGTGGCACTAGAAATAAAAAATCTACTAGAAAAGAGACTCATCCAAGAGTTCTCCCCCAGACCAGAGAGGATCAGGACCCAGTTCGTGATTTTTCTTGGTGCCAAAAAAGACAGGGGACTTGAGATCAGTTATGGATCTCAGCAAACTAAATCATTCCGTAGAATATTCACGGTTCCAGATGGTCATGGTTCAAGTCCATTTTGTCACTAGTGCAAAATGACAATTGGATATGCTTGCTAGATCTTCAGGATGCATACTTTCACATAAAAATGAACTGGTGCCCCAGAAGATATCTGCATCATTTCAAAGCACTGCCCTTTGGTCTCATCACAGCCCCCAGGGTGTTCATCAAATGCATGGCAATGGCAGCAGCTCATTTGATACTGATGGGAATCTGAATGCTTTCATACCTAGATGACTGGCTCCTAACTGTTCCAACCAGGCATTGACCTCTACAGCAAGGGACTACTTGTTCCACTTGTGCATCCATCTAGGCATTATGGTCAATTACAACAAATCGCCAACTCATGCCTTCTCAGAGTCTGGAGTTCTTAGGTGCTCGTCTGTTCACAGTCAGTCAGATAGCCTTTCTTCCTTCTGCTCAAATTCAGACACTGAGATTCCAGATCAAGAAGGTAATACAAAGTACTTCTCTTCCAGTGCAACTAATTTTACAAGCCTTGTGATCCATGGCAACTGCTGTCAGCCTCGTTCCTCTGGCCAGGTCTCACATGAGAGTACTTCAGTGGAAGCGATTAACTCAGTGGTCCATTCTTGTATGTCCTTTAACTACTCCAGTTAACATCACACAGACATGCAAAAGGTATCTCCTTTGGCAGATGCATTTGAACTCTCGGAAGATTACCTATTTGTTCTTTCCCTGCCCATAGCCACAATGACCATTGCCACCTCCCAACTGGGGTGGGAGGTGCATTTCTTGGGAAGTTCGGTTCAGGAAAGTGGTCCCCTGAAGAGGCCAAAACGCACATCAGTGTCTTAGAAATGAAAGCAGTTTTCCTTGTGCTGCAGGCTTCACGACACTCTCCCATCTAGGACAGTTGACATTCATACAGAAAATATGTCGGTAGTCTGGTACATCAACAAACAGGGATGAACCTGGTCTTATCCACTTTGTCGAAAAGCAATGAGTGTGTGGCAATGGGTGCTCTCTTCTGGTCACTTTATAATAGCAGTGCACATTCTGGGAAAATCCATCCGCCACTGGGGCCAGCCATGCTGTGACCTATTTCTGTCTCCCCTCAACAAGTGCAACAGGTTCTTTATTCTGATTCCTCCAATGGGGGAAGTCACCAACAGATGCTGTAGTCCATGACTGGTCCTCTGGTCTCCTTTATGCTTACCCGCTACCTGTCTTCCCCAAAATTTCTACAGAAAGCATTCCAGTTGGGGAGCACAATAATCTTCATTGCCCCCTATTGGCCTTGTGAGGTCCGATTCCCATTCCTCTCGCCGCACCTTATAGATCCTCCCTGGATACTGGATCCAACTCCACATCTCTCCCATCTCACCTGACATGGGTGACTAATCTAGACTTAACATGCCTCAAACTGACATCATGGTTTCTCCAGTTCCACTGATTGATAGACAGCCCAGGCTGTCCTTCCCGGTCCATCATGTTATCTGCCAAAAAAGCTTCTACTAGAAAGGTTTGCAACAAAGTAAAGGGGATAACATTTGTTTTCTGGGCCCTTAGCAATGACCTGTTTCCTTTTTCAGCACTGTGCCATTTGTCCTTGAATTTTTGGTTTCAGTTTTCAGTGAAAGTGCTAGTTCTTTTAGCTGTTAAATTTCATTTGGCTGCCATTTCTAATTTACACTTTGGGCAAAAATAATGCTACCTTAGCTTTTTCTAAACTATGTAAAACGTTTCTCAAAGGAGCCTTTTTACTTTGACTCCTGTTAAAGGATCCTACTCCTCATTAGAATGTAACTAATATGCTTCAGACCTTAACCCAGACCCCCTTTGAACCATCAGCTAGAGTAGATCTAAATTTTTTATCTTAGAAAACAATTTTTCTGATTGCTATCACATTATTTAGATGAGTATTGAAGTCCAGGCTCTGTCATCTAAACCTCTTTACTTGTTTTTCCACAAAAACAGACTGTCTTTACGGACCAACCCATCCTTTTTGCCTAAGATAGCTTCTGAGTCCAACATAAACTAGATCATTAATCTACCAGTTCTTTCCAAATTTTTCATGTAAGGGATGTATAAGCTCCGTCTGTTGGATGTGCATAGACAAATCCGCTTTTATCACCATAGAAAGACTTCAGGAAAAATGACCCATTGTTGGTTTCCTTCTCGCCTAACAGATTGGGCAAACCAGTCACCAAAGTTACATTGGCCAAATGGTTAACTGAGTGTATTTCCTTTGCCTGTGGTATAAAAGATTTATCCTTGAGTAAACCTTCTAGAGTTCATTCCATGAGGTCTAGGGCAGTCTTTTCAATGTTTTGGTCAAGGGCGTCTTTAGATGGCATTTGTGCAGCTGTAGCTTGGACTAATTCTCACACTTCATTACAAATTAGATTGTTTCCAGGAACAGAGCAGCCTTTGTCTGCAGAACTCTGGAATGTCTTTCCATGAGGGCCGCTCAAGGTTTCATTAACTGTGAACTCTGTCCTGTCAGTTGAGGAATGAATGAAAAGGACAGCATCAGATGGTTATGTATTCACCATAATATTCCATCTGTGTTGCCGAATTTCATTCTTCCTCAGCTTACAGCCCATCTGTCCCCATCTTTTTTTCTGGAAAGATCTAAATGTTTTTATGGTAACCTCTGTTCCATGTGTGGGCTTCATCTTCCTTTTTCATTTCTGCCTTTGTTAAATTATTTTAACACATTGTCCCTTTATATCTAAGGACAACAAACTGTCTGAGGTATCTTGGGTTGGCAGGGCATTTTTGGTAGAGGGAGGAGCTTGAGAGTTTTGGATCTGAAGATCTGGTAGAAGCAGCTGAGTTGGATTTGGAGGCTCTGATCCCAACCCATCAGTTGAGGAAGAATGAAAATGAACAACACTGATGGAACGTTATGGTGAGTACATAACTTTTTTTTACCTCTCTACTAACATGCCCCCCAATCTCCATGGTGCTGAGGACCCAAATGGTTTCGGGGTATACAGCTAGGCTTGTAAGGGCCCTAATGGTTGTTAACCTTGTAACAATCTGTGAACCTTTGCTTAACACTTTTTAATTTGCCAAAAATTAAGAATTTGCTAAGAATAGGTACCACAAGCCTTCCCACAAGCTGGATTTACTCAGACAAGATCGGGGCTGTTTGATGTCCCCCAGTCTGGAAACACTTTTTTAGACACTTTTTTTCTGAGGATGTGCAGCAGGTATTAAAAGAAGAAAAATGTTGCTCAGAAGTCCTATTTTAACAAAAACTGCTTCTAGAAAGTCATTTATGTCCAAATTGAAAGGGTATTCTAGTTGTTGCCATTCTAAAGGCCAAGACATTTTGAAGACCTGGTTGTCTCTGAATCTAGATTTTTCACTGGATATTTCTTATATCAAAATTCATCTTTTGGCCATTTTTGCTTGTCTGCTCTTAGATCCCCCTCTTTCTACATGTCCTCAAGTCAAGCAGCTTGTAAAAGGGGTTTTACATATTCGTCCACCTAGGAAACAGGTGGTTCCTCCTTGAGGTCTTAAGTTTGTGCTGGAGACACTTACACTTCCATTTGAACCAGCTCTTCAGGCTGTTTTGAGGTTCTCAACACGGAAAACTGTGGTTCTTATTGCTCTGATATCTGCTAGAAGGATACCTGAGCTAAAAAATGTTATGGTGAGAGCCACCCTACTTCGTTTTCATTAAAGACAAGGTTTTCGTGACAGAATTTACCTCAAGCTAGTCTATTGATCTTCCTGTATTTTTTCCAGAACCTAAAAACACAAGAGAGAAAATATTGCTTTGGATATCCACAGGCAGCTCAGATACTACTTGTACAGAACTTAACCATTTAGGAAGGTGAATCAGCTATTGGTCTTCTATGAAGGTAAGAAAAAACAACAACAACCAGTGTCAAAGCAATTTCAAGGTGGTTGTCCACTGCTATTTCTTTGGCTATGCTCACCGTAAGTCACTCCCAGGTCAGGATTAGGGCCCATTCTACCAGAGCTTTGGCCTCTTATTTCCCTTTTTCAAAAAGGGTAGACTTGAAGTATCCTGAAGGCAGCAACGTGGTCACCTGTGCATACATTCAGTGTTAAACTGGATTTATTTTCCATGTCCAAATGGGCTTTGCTAGGACAATTCTCCTGAAGCTTCTGGATTCCTGAATTCCTTCCTCCTCTCTATTTGATTCTAAGCTATGGTAACCTAAACGTATTGCTTAAACTACAGCAACAGTGATCTAAATATTTAACATAATACACTGTTGCAGCAGTTATTGCCTCCTTCCAGCCCGCTTTCTTGATTCTTAGTTTTTGTCTCTGAATTATGGATGTATATACCTTATGTGTGTAGTTAAATTGTTTTTTTTTGTGCGATTGCTCCTGTGTTTTCATTTCAGGGCTATAGCCATCTTTTTTGGGTTCAAGAAAACTTGTAAGCTTGGTACTCAAACTGCCTGTTGTATGGCTCTACTTAAGCCAGTGGCAGTTTGAGTAAGTGGAAATTGCCCTAAAGCCCTCAAATCTGTGTGGTGGTCATATCTTAGGCAAGGATATAGCCCAAATAGCTTGGGCTAATGTAACAGTGTTATATTTAGAACATCTGCTGTTAATGGTAAGTATAATTACACAGCTGTACTTCCACCCCTTGGAGCTCAGCCTGGTGACACTACTGTTGTATGCATAGTGTGGATGTGTTGCTTACCCTCAGAGCAACACATAGCTAAGCTTAGAAGGGTCACTGCAAGAGAACGGGTGATCTGCTGTAGTGAAAAGAGTAAGCCACCTCACAGGTCCGGCAAGTTGGTCTGCTCCTTTCTATTTGACTGTTGACAAAGATCATATGAGCTGATTGGGATTCACAGGCAGGAACAAATTGAACATAGGGTCTCGCTTATCCTGATACCTCAGAATCAGTGAGGTGATTATGTGCAGGTAGAGGAACCATCATGCTTGGTCTTGCAGAGGGTTTAGAAAAAATGGTAAACCCACTGGAGAGGGGTTCTCAAAATAAGGTAGCAGCTATAATGTCAAGGACCTCCTTGTTGAGTCATCGTTTGGGTCCTGTTTCATCAGTCCATTTGATCAGACAGTTTAGTACAGAGCCTTTCCTTGGATCTGATCCCAGCCGTGAGCTAGTCTGTAGTACCTCAAGCTCCTTTAAACTTTCCCTTCATCCCGTGTGATCTTTCCCTCTCAGATCAAGTTTGCTACCATAGCGATTGGATGTCACTCATATAGCCAAGCAGCTGAATGCTCATTTACATTTTCTGTTCTTGTCTTTTATTGTAGTTTCCTTCGTAGATAGTGTCTACATAGATATAGTTAACTGTGGTGTTAATTTTTCTCTCTTCTTAATTTTAGTGCCTCAGTTCCTTGACATTCATTAGGTTGCCCATTCACATATATGTATGTTTATGGGGTATTCTGTTTATATATAGTCATTAGTTTAATTTCAGTGTTATCTTGTTGCATAGTTCTGTCAGTGAGCAAAATATTTAAAAGGGTTCCAAATTTAGGCAGACATTCTGACCCCAGGATGCACACAATATGCCTCTCTGTTGCTTAGGGCCTGAACACCTTTATGTTGATTGTTCCATCTGTAAAGGATCAGTCCACGATGTCTTGCAGATAGAGGGAAAAAATAATTATGGTTCTTCCTCCTGCTGCAAAAGCTGACAAACTGTAAAAGAATAAATAAACAATAATGATATAGAGAGAGACAAGAAATCTTAAGTTTTGAGGAGAACAACAGGCACACCCTTCTTCACCCAGTTTGCTTAGAAAGGATCATTCTCTGATACCAAAGCAGTCGTCTACATCATTAGAAACTGTAGTAGTGAAAGACAAGTCTCCCACCAAACTGAGTGGTCGACACACTTTTAAAAGTGTGTTTACTCGTCTTCTAGGATTTGGACCTAATCTTTCCTAATTCCTTCATTCTTTTCAGAGCAGAGCAGAACAGAGGTGGGTGTGACACTCTGATAAGGGTTCTCCTGAAAATACTTATGGAACTAGCTATTATCCCATCCCCCTCTGCTACCAGGCTTCGGTGTATACAGTTTCTCATCCAGTATACATGACTACAGCCCGGTCTGTGTTGAGGGGGTCTCAGATCCAAACACTCAACATAGATTTTTCAGTACAGTCTGTAGCTGCAACTCCTTTACAGCCATTTGTGGTGTTGGGGTAATTGGCATTCGAGCCAGCAACTCAGATCTCTGCCACAGGCCGTCTGGATCCCCCATGTTGTGGCTGCTGTCCTTGGCTAGACCCACTTTGGTTTTAGCAAGAAAGAAGTCTGCACTGAGGAGAGGTCCCATTATGTGGACGGATTTATGGTCTGTCTAAATTAAGGGAGATGTTAGCATCTTCCCTACCAAGGCTATCAACAGGAACATGTATTGACAGAGATCACTGTTGTAGTATTCTTAATGTATGAGTTTTTGACTGCTGACATCCAGCTGGGTACCAGTGCTTTACCTTCCCAAGGACATACATCCAATGTATTACTTCAATTCATATGCATTGAGGTATATAGTGAAATGTGTGCATGAGTACCTCAGACTATCTTGCCTCCAGTTTGAATGCAGGCCGTGCATCCGTCATACTGATCTGTATTGGGTCACTGGTACTGTTTCTTAACTTATCCGTTTTTCAAATAAGTGCCCCATTGGGGACCCCCTCCCCTTTCGTACTGTGTTAAATATTTTTGTTGTCAGCTAGGAAAAGGGTAAGTGCGATTGTGGTAGTTAGATTTCCGCACAAGGGCTTGCACAATAAATGCCTTTTTTGTTTAGGCTCAGGACACGACTACAGAGCCTGCTGTATCTGCCAGTCATTCCTTCCAGAGTCCCTTAGATTTCCTTCCTTAACACATTCCTTGAAACTGAGCATCTAGAATGTCTTGCCCAAGCAAAGATAGCAGAATCCCCAGCCTTTCCACAAAAAAAGAAACTTGAAACCCCAAGACGATTCACAGCATGACATTTCTGAGTCAGACTTGCCCACTGAGGTTGCAGAACCCACAGTACATCGGAAATTTTGAGTTGCCTCCTGTGAAGACCCTGTTGGAAGCTGATATGACTCCTGAAGGCTTGCAGGCTGTGGATACTTTGGAGGAACCACATGGAGTCCCTGAAATCCTAGTCCAGGAAGAGATTCCAGATACTCTGATCGAAGTATGCCAAGGTTCTGAACCTCTAAGACTCATTCAGGTGGACGTCTGACCTAAAAAGAAAAGGCAAAAAAAACTAGGTATGTGACTTCCCCTGCAGCTTGTAAAGAAAAAGGGTGGATCGCTTTCTTTCGGGGCTTATTTAAAGCTATCCTGGCTTTGAAGCCACCTCCTTTTATGACCCAGCTACCTCAGCCCACACTGCAAATACATACCCATGATGATTCTTCCTCTTAACAGATGCAGACTCTGATCTTTCTGTGGATTATTCCTCACAGATGCATTCTTCAGATGAAGGGGACTCCTTTTCTTCTGATTCTCCCATTGAGGAGGACTCTCTTGAAGAAACTATTCAGAGCATGATGAGGCACTTTGAATGACAATCAGAGCAAAGCTCTGATGTGAAATAGAGATACTATAGCCTTCTGGAAATGGGTATACCAGCCTCTTCTCCAGTCCTTCCAGATCGAGAGGCATACCAGGACACCTTCCAGTCAACATCTTCAGCTCTTGATTCTCAACAATCTGCACCAAAAAGACTAGACAGATTCTGTATGGTACCTGATGACCTTAAATACCTGTATAAGAATCACATGGCTGACCCTGCAGCAATCTCTCTTTTCTCTGATAAGCCATCTAAGCTACTCCCCAGTGCTAAACCCCTTCCTACAGATAAGGATAGTAGGGCTATGGATAGGTGGGGAAAGAAGGTGTACACCTTCTCCACTCTTGTCTGGTAGTTAATAGCTCTGAATACTAGTTACCAAATATGTGCTCTCTGTCCTATAGTATTTTTTCCAAAAGGCTATGTCAGACCTACAGTGAGTGGATTCTAAACAGCAGATGCAGACCTTACTGGCCCAACCTACTCAAATTGCCAGACACAGCATCAAATGCAGTTATGATGCTGTGAGTGCTTCCCCCAGGGCTACTTCCACAGGCTCACTCATCAGACGATATGCATGGTTGCAGTCAGCCCATCCCTGAGGACTTAAAATCTTAAATCCTAGATTCGCCCTTAGGCAAACACCTTTTGTCTGGTTCAGAGGCTGCCAGTCTGTCAAAGCCCTGCAAAACCAGAGCAAGAATATGAAAGACTGTAGACAGAGTCTTCTTTCTATAATCCCTAGATACCGTAGACACTACCCAGCCAAGTCTACTACTTTTAAGTGAGACTCTAGGCTCACAAAGAAGAAGATTCCCAGACAAAACCACACAGCGACTCTTCTTCAGGGATGCCTCCTTTTGGAAGCAAAAATCGGTCACTACCTTTCCAACTACACCTCAACTTTCCTCAACTCCTCTGTTCTTCTATCCAAAAGACTTTCTGTGCAGCTCCCTGTTTTGGAAATGGTAACTACAAACAAATGGGTTTTGACTGTCATCACAGAAGGCTATAGTACGTCTTGGGAAAGCATTCCCTCTCTAAGGGACCTGCCTCTTCCACCATTCAACCAGCTTCCATCGCTCGGTCCTCTTATTCGTTGCTCTGTAGATCAGGACACCACAGTGTGTGCCAGTGTCCTTCATAGGAAAATGTTTCTATTCCAGAGGAAGGAAGGAAGGACACTGGAGACCCATTCTGGATCTCTCTTTTCTAAACACTTTTCCTGAAAATCCCTACTTTCAAAATGCTCTCTCTTCACATCCTTCTGCCTTTCATTCTTCGTCACACTTTTCTGTTATCCCTAAACCTAAAAGATGCCTGCCGTCACATTCCTATTCGACCCTCTTGCAGGAAATTCCTCCGATTCCTCTATGGCTCATCATATTTTTAGTTTACTGCTTTGTCCTTTGATCTTTCTACAGCACCAAGAGTCTTTACAAAGTGTCTAGCTCTAGTGATGGCTTCTGCTGCATACACAGGATTCAGATTTTCCCCGTACCTGGATGACCTACTGTTCCAAGCTCTCTATTGACATACAGCTCAAGCATCTACATTATACGGTGCATCTCCTGACAATCCAGGAATTCACAATCAACTTTGGAAAATCCTATCTTATGTGCACTTGGGGCCTAGCTTTTCTGGGTTGCACACTAGATACACACAATGCTTGCTTTTCTTCCTCATGAAAAAGTTGTTTGACCTGCTTCTTCCAAAACCTGTACTCACTGACACTGCACAGCAAGAGAGATTCTCAAGGTCTTTGGGTTATGGCAGTTACTGTCCCAGTGCTGCTCCTGAACAGACTACACATGCAGAAAATTTAATGATACCTGAATCTGTGTGGTCCTAACATTCCTACTCCTTGAATACCCTGATCCCTCTCCTACCTTGCCTCAAAAAGGAGCTACTCAGATAGGAGATGCAGGTAACACTCAACCCAGGTCTTCCTTTCACCCCAGCCCCAACCACTCAAGTTATTCATCCAGATGCCTTGGACAGGGCATGGGAGGATTGGATAGGATATCTCTGAGTGCAGGGGAAATGGCCTTTTGCCCTCCTGAAGGAGGACATCAACTTGAAAAAAAAGAGAGCTCTTCTGCAAGTACTGCTCATCTTCTCACAGCTATGGAAACCAGACACACTGCTGGTGTGCACCGACATCACCACGATTATGTGATATTTAAATGAACCAGGGGCTAAAGGTCTTACCCAGTGTGCACACTGTGCAGGTTAGCATAGGAAGCATGGCACCTAGCTACACAAATGAACTTGACTCTGACAGCTGCATACATTCCTTCACAGGAGAATGTAATTGTGGACTCCTTAAGCAGGTCCCTGGAGGACCCTCACAAATGGACCCTGAACAGACAGGTCTTCAAAACCATCTGACACCAGTGGTGCACACCACAAATGGACTTTTTTACTTCTTCAGAAAACTACCACTTCCTCTTTGCAACAGGATCTCTTCACCCTTAGCTTGATGGATAGATGCCTTCTCCTTCCAGTGGTCTGGGAGGTCCCTTTGTGCCTTCTGCCACTGATACCAAAAATCCTTATAAAAGCCGAAAAGAAAGCTCCAAAACTTCTACTTCTGGCCAAACCAGCACTGGTTTCCCCTTGTACTCCATGTGTCCTAGAAAAACTGTTTGCACATTCTGTTGCAACCAGACTTGTTCACTCAACAAGGTCTGTTTCTCCATCCAATTTTAGCCTCTGTCTCTCTCACTCTGTAGATGATAGGGTTCTGATCCATAAAAGATGCGTCTTCTTTTGGAAGTGGTTCAGGTTTTACAGGAAACCTACTGCCGGAAAGTCATATACAGCTAAGTGGAAAATATTTTCTGTTTGGTGCCACAGACACAGTCAGGATCCACTCTTATCAGAAGTTCCCACTGTCCTTCAGTATTTCTGTGAACTACTGCATTCTGGTCTGGCCAGCTCTTCCATTAAGGCTCATCTGTCTGCCTGCTTGCCTCTTGACCCTCGTGTCATGTCAAGAACAGAGATCAGGCTTTTCTTGAGGGGTGCCTTACATCTTAAACTGCCAAGAAAACCTGTTTCTCCTCCCTGGGATCTCAGCTTTGTGCTGGAAAAACTTGCATTGCCTCCTTTCGAGCCAGCAGCATTTGATACTTTAAAAATTCTGCACCTGGAAATTTACTCTTCTGCTTGCTCTTACTTGTGCCCACAGAGTGTCTGAAGGCGCTTATGGTTCTTCCACCTTTTCTCATTTTCCACAGGGACAAGGTGACTCTCTGGGCCAGTCCTTTCCATCCCTAAGGTAGTGAATGAGCTATCCCTCAGTCAGGCTTTTCACCTGCCTACCTTTGTTTTTTTTCACTCCCAAGAATAAGTGGGAAAAATTCTTCACTTTGTAGACATTCATAGGCAGCTGAGGTTCTGTTTGGCCAAAAGAATAATGGTCAGAAAACTGACCAACTGTTTGTTTCCTTCATTGATTCCAAGCTGAGCCAGCTGATCTCAAAGCAAACTATTGCAGCCTGGATAATGAAGGCTCTTTCTTTCTGCTAAACACAGTTTTGTAAATCATTGCCTTTCTGCCCAAAAGCACATTCTCCTGTGGTAGTAGCCTCTTCTGCAGCCTTCCACAAGGTTGTCAATGCCAGGTCCATCTTGGAAGCTCCCACCTTGTCCTCTGTGTACACCTTCACCATACAGTACAAGATTGATGTTTTTCCATATCCAAGGCTGCTTTCACTAGGTCTGTCTTGTCTGGGTTCCTGGACAACTTATCCTCCCAGTAGTCAGCCACTGTCTTCTCTGATTCTTTTACCTGTAGAAATAACTCGTATGTTAAGAATACTGCAACAGTAATTTCATTCAGGACTTAGTACAGTTGTGTAAGAACTTGCCATAACAGTGGATGATGATCTGATCACTGTTGCAGTATTCTTTCCCTCCCTTCCTCCTTCCCTTCTCTTTCTCTGCTCCATTATTATTCTTTCCCTCAGTTGTAAGCTATACCCTATGTATTGTTATTGGGGGAGTTTCCTTACCTGTTTGAGCTATGCCCCTCCTAGCTGACCAGCCTCCTCTCTCCTTAGTCTGCAGGCTGTTGGCTTGGAGGTAGTCTGAGGTACTCGTGTATATGTCCGCCTGTATACCCTGAGGCATACCAGGTGAGATTGCTTGTTGGATGTACGCCCTCCAGAATATAAAGCTTTGGTACCCTGACTGGATGTTATTGGATGAAAGCCCATCTGTTCCACCAAAAGATGGATGTGTCTTCCGCCCATTCATCAAGTTTTTCAGGGATACAGCAGAGTTGGCACCCTTTGAAGAATCACAGCATATGCAGTCTGACTCTTCTTTGGATTCCGATCATTCCCAACTGAAGATTCCTATGAAGTGTGTGTGCAAAAGGAAGCATTTAGGCTCCCTTTCAAAATCCATTACCCCAGACACTGACTTTGTTGAGAGAGAGAGGGTTCTCCCAAACTCCTCCATGAGACATCACTTTTGGCACAATCCTAGAATTGATTAAACAAAGTGGAACCCTGGCCATCTGATTTGTGCCTCAGGACAAAGTAATTCTCTTCAAGGCTTACAGACCTGCCCTTTCTACCTCTTGTGTGGCGCTCTTGTGGACTGTCTTGTAGATTTGGTTACCAGAAGGTCATGGCAGGAACCAGATTCAGCAGAAGGTGTGCCATGCAGACTTGACAGTTTTGCATCCTTCTAAAGATTGACGATTTTAGTCTGAGATCATCTGGTAAACTCATTGATTGTTGATGTAGCCACTAGAAGGAGCTAAAGGAGCTAATGTATGAGTCTTTGTCTGTCCACCTCACTAGCAAGCAGTTCAGAGTGGTTGACAGGATGGGAAAGTGAGTTTACACCTCTGGCACTTTTATCACATTATATTATTTGACCCATGTGAATAGATTCCTAAAGGACCAAGCCAAATAAGCTGTGGATTCTTTTGGATCAACTCATGTCTCAGTAGCTTCCCAAACAACTTTAGACTACCCTGAATACCATGTTTAACAAAACAATCCTCTCCATGCACCTATTTCACAACACATTGAATGGGGCAGCCAAGGCAGCAGGCACTAGCAAAACATTCTGGTGTAATTCCTGGCTTTGTCTGTATGACCTTCCAGACAATTTCAAGGCATCCTTTACCAACACTCGTTTTGATGGATCTCTCACTTTTTCAACCGAAGGTTAAAAAGAAGTTGATGAGGTGTCAGTCAGATGGTAAGATGCTGGCTGCCATGGAAGGTAAGCTGCCATAGAAATTAAATTTGAGATCTTTCAGAGATCATGTAGAAGGAATCGGAAATTCCCAAATCCCTGTGGGTCAGGAAATCCCAGCATCAGCCTTATTGACTTCTCCTCCTCCTTTGATATTGATGGCCATGGTAAAGATGACCCCTTTAATGAATACAGACCCACACAGTCGGAAGGGACTGCAAAACCAAGGATACAGTGAAGTTTCCCCAGCTGGGCCAAATCCTTCTCCCTGAAAGCTTACTTGACTCTGCATCTTTGGGGGGCAGTAGCGGCAATTGTCTCAGCACCTACTTGTATGGATGGCCATAATACAAGACTGTTGGATGAGAGATATCTTATCCAGAGGCTATACTATACCATTTTCCAAGAGACCACAAATTCAGAAGCAACCATTGCCCAGCTTTCCTCCCCTGGAATTACTAGCTCTTCAAGAGGTGTTCTCCCTCCGTCAAAAAGGAGCATTCCGTTTGGTCCCATAAGACCTGGGAGGGTCAGGAATTTGCTTAAGATTGTATGGTTCCAAAGAACGAGGAGCTAATCATTGTCAGCTTAGAGTCCTGACCTTTAGTCTCACCACAGCACCCAAAGTGTTTAACCAGTTCATAACTGTAGTAGTAGCCAACCTCTAACTGTAAGGGATCCATGTTTTCCATACCTAGATGATTGGCTCCTAGTTGCATCTACCAAAGAGTCCTTACTGGAAGTCAGAAATGGCTTTGTATAGCCTTGCCTATCCTTGGGTATCTCCATAAACTACCAGCAAATCATTTTTATTGGATTCCATCTCAACACAACCTTCCATCAAGTGTGTCTTAACTCCAGAATGATGACTCGTTCTTCAAAACTAAGTTTAGACTTAGTACTAACATAAGAAACCCCCAGTAGTGCCGGTCCTCCAGTTACTGGACCTTGTGACTGATGAGATTTCAGTGGTACAGTACGCCAGACTTCACAGGAGAATTTTCCAGTTGGTGATGTCCACTCAATGCCCCCCTTCAGCCATCACTCATTTAACCCAGTCCTGCTGAAATCGCCTGAACTGGCAGTTGACAATCCCCACTCTTTGAGGAAAAACGATGGTTCATTCTGCTGACACTGACAGCCATAGTAACCACAGGTGAACCCTCTTTGGGGTGAGGGGCAATATGAGAGGGGGATGGCCCAAGGAACTTGGATTCATTCAGAAGCCATTCTTCACATCAACATTCTAGAGGTGAGGGCTGTCCTAATGAGTTGCCAGAGTTCCAGAATCTTTAGCCCTCGGGAAGTGATAGCTATTCAATCGAACAATGTCTTTATAGTTTTGTACATCAACCAGGCAGGAGTCAGATCTTCTCCCCTATGCAGGGAGGCCATGAAAGTGTGGCAGTGGGTGTTGGATTCAGATTGCCTTCTAGTAGCAACGCGCATTCCTGGAAAATCCATCTGGCTAGTGGACAGGCTCAGCAGGTCCATCCTAATGCCCTCACTAGTGGCCCATCAAACATTCCATGGCTCAAGATATTTTCAGTAACTGGCCCAGCTTTGCTGCAACTTTTTTGAAAATTTCTCCAACGCCAAGTGCAGAAGCCCTTGTTTCCTCTTAGACACACACAGATGTTTTACTATACCTGTGCCCCTCTCAAATGGTCTTCTTTACACCTTTTCCCTCTACCTCCTAATACCCAAGTCTCTGCAGAAGAGATCAGCCTGCAAATCACAAGCAATCCTCATTGTTGCATACTGGCCCAGACAAATCTGGTCCTCTGATCAAGCCTTCTTTGCCAAAGTCCCCTTAGCTTCTACATCCACAATCATAGCTTCTGTTTCTTCCCTTTGGTTGCCTCACCTGAACCTTTTTAACCTTGTAATAACTGCACAGTATCTCCAGCTCCCCTTGCCAGACAGTCACCATTCTCAGAGAAGATAATCTGCATTTTGTGTATTACTCAGAAGCAGTCCACTTAAACATTTTGAGTGTAAATTAAAATGTTTTTCCATCTGGGCTACCAGTCGGGGGTTGATCTGCAGTCTGTCTCTATTGCAGACATGTTGCAGTTCCTTTCTCCACTGTTAGAAGCAGGTTCCAGCTAGTGTACAGTCAGTATAACTGGTAGCCATTTCTTATTACAACCCCAGATACCAAAACCTTTCCTTATCCTCCCATAGGCTATGCAAGGCCTTTCTCAAGAGAATGCCCCCCCCCCCCCCAAATTATGGACCATACTCTCTCTCCCTGGGAATTAAATTTGGTTCAGTAGTACAAACAGAATCTAGTTTTGAACCATTTTCAACTGTGGTTCTGAGGTTTTGTCATGGAAAACACTTTTTCAGGTGGCTGTCACATCAGCTAGACAAATTTCAGAACTACATTCCTTGTCTGTTAGGGCATCTTAATTTGATCTTTCACAAGGATTTAAGAAGTGACCCTTCTTTTATCCTTAAATTGTCTTCTGAAAGTAATATTAACCAGACTTAATCTTCTAGTTGTCTTTCCAAATTACTGAAACAAAGGGGAGTATCTGTTGTATACACTGATTCTACCAATACATGACCAAAACCTTCAGAAAGGATACCCAGTTGCCTTTAGCAGACTGGGCTTCAAAGTTTCTAGACCAACTTTGTTCAGATGGTTATTAAATTGTATCTTTTTAATTTACTCTAGTAACAACAGGGTCCTACGTACAAAACATAGGGCTCATTCCAGAAGATCTGTGGCAATTTCTACTGCCTTTTTCATGAATTCCTCCATTGATGGTGTTTGTGCAGTTGGTTACATAGTCTGTGCTGCATACACCAGCATTTCTAGACCTAGACCAGTGTTTGAAGCTCTGGTTCTTAGGGGTATCCTGTCATGATTTCACCCGAGAATACAGTTAACTTGGCATTCTACCCCAACTGTCGGTTGGACTGATTGATGAAATAGGATATTGTAACATTGGATCCTCTTCATCCAATATGACATTCCTCCCTGCTGTTTTTGTGATATATAGGTTCATTGGCAAGTACTAGGCTAGCTGCCCTTGTGGACCATTTTAAGCCTAGCCAGTCCCCCTTTTTGTGCTTGAATTAACCTGTCCCATTTAGTTAGAGATTGGCCTTGCCCATCTCATTACCCTGAATGAGAATAACTAGGATCATACCATAGATAATTTAAGAGGACTCCTACATGAGTTAAAGCATTTAGGAGTTGCCTCTGAACATTATTAGTTTATTGGCAGTCTTAGGGCAAATTTTCTGTTTCTTATCCATATATCCAAGTTGTGATTGAATATGGACAGGAGTGAGCTTTTTTTTTTTTTTTTACATGGATAGGGAGTCTGTTCCAGAGCAGTGGTATGCTTTGTGAGATATGTCTGTCCCTCCAAACTGTTCTGCTGATGATGTGGAAGAATATGTTCTATGCTGGCAGCAAACTCATTCTGAGAGGAAGGATCACAGGAGATTATGAGAAGGTTTAAAGGAGCTTTGAGGCACTAGACACCAGCTAATGGTTGGATTGGATCCAAGTAAAAACTCTATATTCAGCTGTCATATCAGATGGACCTGGATAAAAACAATCCAGCTTTACGATAAGTACATACATTATTATTATTCTCTGCACCAGTCATTGTTCGGCCCTTTTTTCTTGGAAGTTCTTGAGCTTTGTGGAGTAAACTTGCAAGATGCTGACACATTCCATGTTTTCATATTTTAGCTTAAATAAGTATTCTCAGCCCCGTGCCGATTTTTCTGTCAGTCATTCTGTTTGTAGCGTGTTCCTAACTCAAGACGATGAATGATTCTTGTAAGTTGTTGCCTAGAGGCAGGTCATGCAAATGTCATATGGCCACAGAATAACCTATCGGCACCACCCACTAGACTTCCATGTATTGCCATGAAACCTGCATTACTTTAAAAGAACCAGCAATTTTTGAATCATCCCAACTAGTAGCACATGTAAAAGGGAGCAACTCTTGAAGTGCTTTGCATACATGGATGCATGGAAGATGGAGATGGTTGGTCTTTCCTTATTAGAAGATGTTTAATGATAGTTCTATGTTCATCTCTGGTTTCAACAAGAAGTTATATCACAAGGACCAAGAATCAGAGGTAAATCATGATAATGAGCTCCTAGAGTTAAGGCATTTATAAAATGTCTCCCTAGTTTCACAGGTGTTGATCTCTCCTTCAAACAGTAAGCTTGAACCTATTCCTTTATCAAATATTGAGAGACTAAGAGGAACTGCATCTCCCCCTCCATTGCCGCTCTTGAAAGGTGCTTTCTGGAGTGTAAATATCAACTTTCTCACAGTTGCTTGACTGAATCTCAGTTTTATCTTGATGAAAGTTGTTTTGAGTCACCCAAGTCATGGATGGCTTGTACTTGAAACCAAGGACTTGTTTCCTACATCTCCCCCAGGCCAGTAAGGCCAGATGGACCTGTGTGTGGAGGGGGGCATCTGGTCTTCCTCTCCCGAGCTTGTAGTTCAGGGCCTGTATATCAAACATGTTTGAAGTCTGGTGGGAGCTTCAGTTGTGATTGCAAGAACACACCTCTGGGAACATGACCTGATGCCGGCACTGGGTCTAGCTCAGGCCTGTTTTACACACTTGCTGGCTTGAGCAGGGGATGTTTCCTGGCGCTGAATCTTTATCACCATACATCTGGTGCACTCATTACATGCAGTTCACAGTTTAAGGCTATTCTTAGGCTTGTCTGTCATACAAGTGTGGAGCTCCTTCCCTTGTTCTCAGTTACTTGTGTGGAATGTGAGCCTAAAGAGGCTAGCACCTCTAAGAGCAGTGACACTCACCACCCAGTGTTTCTCTTAAGATGACCTTCTCCTGAAGAGAAACCTTGAACCTCATGAGAATCTTTGAAGACCAATACCCGTTTCCCACTTCTTTTCTATAAGAAATGCATTATATGTTTGGGGAATAAGGAGGAGCATTGTGTGTACCCCCCCCTTTACTCATAAAGAGTTAGTTCATGCAAACTGGAAGGACCGAAGTTTTACTCCTCTGGTACTCGAGAAAGCTGACTTCTTTTAGAAGCTCTAGCTTTTATGTTGCAAGTCCTTGACCAGGCATCCTTGCAGCTACTCCTATGTCTTCCTTTTAATCCAGCTCAGTGCTTGGTGACCACATTTTTCCAACTTCACCAGACAAAAAGGAGTCCAAACTCTAACTGTGGGCTAAGAGTGAGTATTCATCTCTGTCACGTTAAGGCTAAGTCTGTGCTGCTGCTTATACTTGTTGATACCATTCTTTTCTGGTGGACCTAGACCCTAAAGAAACATCTTCCTTCCTTTGAATTTGAGCAGTCAGAGGAAATGATCAGGACACACTCACTTTGAGTGGGCTTCCATGTAAATAACAATTTTTTTAACAAATATTTTCTATCTCACAGCTGACCATCAACTGCTTCCAGTTAATCTGGATCACCAAGTCTATTGACCCTTGTGTACCCTATGAATTTCCTGTAAATATGGGTGAGGGCCAGTGAGGAGATCAAGGTATTCTGAAGCAGCGTGATACTAATGCCAAGAGAGAGTGTTTTTGCCTGTTTTTCTTCATGTGGTTGTGTGCATTTGATAACACAGAGATGGTGGGGGTGTGTGTTGGGTGTCAGCTTTGAACCATCTCTTACTTTTGCAAGGACGGGTGTCAGCTAGACACCCTGCCCTTGCTCAGGCAGCACTGCACAGTTGTTTTCCCAGTCTTCACTAGAGAAACCAAGCCATCTAAGTGTCTCATGAGTGTGTGTACCCTCTACCTCAGATGGGCATGCCCATCCTCCTTGCCTTTGCAGCCAAACTGTTTTGACTGTGTTGATGTTATTCCTAGAGCTGGAGGTTTAATTATTTGAATGCATTTGGTGGCTTGGCTGAGGCTCTCCATCCTTAATTAAGAGCTCAGAAATCCCATGTTGGAATCCACTTTCAGATGGGATTTCTCTTTGATTAGCCCTCTCACAATGTTTTGAATAATGTCTTGAAGAGGAAGATGGTTACTACTACTGTAGAAGACCGTTGTCCATCTTTTCTTATAAGTCTATGCAACCTTAGAAGAAGCAGCAGCCTCGGTGTAAACAGAAGATTGTCCTCAAGCATCACAGGCTTTTGCTTCAAGTTAGAACAGTCTCGATTACAGTCTTAGGCTAACCATGAAAGCATTTCTGTGCGTTTGCTCTAGTTCAGAGAGCTATCACAACGACCATTGGGTTGAGGACAAGGTCATTGCCACATCTTAGACCATTTCATTTCTTCTCCAGAATGACCTCCACTAAGTGATCAGATTGTTTTCACAGAGCTCTTGGGACAGGTCAAGACTCTAGATGCTGCCCCTTACTTGGAATAGGACTGAGCACTCTTCCTGCCTCTCTTTGGAAAAGGGTCAAAATGTTTCATGCCAGACTGAACATAAGCATCTTCAGTGATTGTTATTGAGTACTTCTGGTTTCATAAGTTGTGCTCCTGCTTATGCAGGAAGCAATCCCTCCAGCATGTTTTGTTCATTGTGATGACAAGGTTTAGATCCCTGGAGCATGTGGCTCTGAAAGATTGGGATTTCTTTAAGTGGAGCATGTCCAACAGCTCAGGGTTTGACATGGCCTTGTATGTTAAGCAGCGATCGCGTCTGAGTAGACGATATGCCACAGAATATAGCTGGAGTTTTTTTAGATGGTCAGCATATGCATCTGCTTTAGGCCTGTGATTCTTTTAGTGAGGTATTTCTGCAGCCTTTCCAGCTGTTGCAGATGTCTTGTGAGGTACATACCAAACAGGGCGTTATACTCTATAATGGGTCTAATGAGGGATGAGTACAGTGGGACAGTGACTGCCTTTTTTATGGATGAAAAGCCCTTAGTGATGAGGTATGCCACATAGAAGGATTTCCTGACTGTTGTGGCGATGTGGTTATCAAAGTTGAGACCACTGTCCACTTGTGTCCCTAAGTCACTCATCACACTTTCGGTGTTTAGTGTACTGCCACCTTTGTGGTAATTCATGGGTACTTGTTTTTTCCCAAAGGGGATAACTATACATTTCTTGGCATTAAGCTTGAGCCCATGGCTTTGGCACCAAGCATCTGTAAGGCCCATTTGTAGAATATCCACATAATTTGGGGATTTAATATTGGCTCCCGGTTTGCAGTCATCTGTGAACTTTGTTAGCCAGAGTCCCGTAGTGTTGGCCTGTACTTCAGAGAAGAAGATGCCAAACAAGAGTGGTCCCAGGACTGAACCCTGAGGTACTCCACTTGTCACTTGTTTGGAGCTGGATTTGGAGTCAGCTACTTTTACAGTCTGGGTTCTGTCAGTAAGAGAGTTGGCAATCCATCGAGTGACGTAGGGATTTATGCCCAGCTTAGTAAGTTTATCTGTGATTCCAGAGCGTGGGATGGTGTCAAAGGCCTTGGCGAGGTCCAGATAGGCTGTGTGGACCGCCTTACCCTCGTCCACAGCTCTGGAGGCTGATTCGAAGAAGTCAGTCAGGTTCAGGAGACAAGATCGGCCCTTCACGAACCTAAACTGGGTGGGGTCCAGTGTTTGGAGGTTGCCAGTGTCTTTGTTTATAAGTTCCATGGTAATGCATTCTATGCCCTTGAAGATCAGGCTCGTCAGACTAATGGGACGGCATTTCCCGGGATCCAAGGTGGATCCCCCATTGTGGAGTGAGATAACTGTAGCTGTGCGCCACTCAGTGGGCACGAAGCCTGAGATGAGGCTATGATTAAACATGATACTTAGGTGAGGTGCCAATTCATTTTGTAGTTCATGTAGTACACAGCCCAAGATGTCATCTGGTCCCATGGATGCTGTATTTTTAGCTTTGGAGAGTGTCTACCTGTGTGGCCGTGATTCATGGAATTTGGCAATCTTTTAGTATTGAGATGGGCCCTTTAGAGGGTGAGAGTGGGGTGAAGTTGGCACTTAATCGATTTGTCAGGATATTGGCAGTATTCTTGGGATCACTGTTGTAGCTCAGAGCAGATCTGAGCATTGCCATTTAGATTCTTGACATAACTATAGAATGCCTTGTGGTTGTCTTTGGAATCTTTGGCACTTTTATATTCGTAACTAGCTTTTGAGAATTTTATGAGGGATCTCAGCTTCTTACTGAGGCTGGTAAGAGAGTTTTTTGCATCCTGGGATTTTCCTCTTTTCTGCAACAGTTTCTTCCTTCTGTTGTATAGTTTGTTTATGGCAGGAAAACACCAGATTGGCTTCCTTTTTTTGGAGGAGAGCATCTTGGTTCTATTTCGGATGGCACGATTCATGCATGAGTGGATGTGCTCGTAAAGTGCCTTATTGTAGGATTCAGCAGTCGAACTTTCAGACCCCGTCTGCATAGGTGCCATGAAGTTTGTCACTTCTGACTTGAGTAGCTTGAAGTTGTCTTTGGAGAAGTTTTTTACGGAGGTTTCCTTACTGGGGGCTGGGGGTTGGATGTGGATGTCAAGGGTAATTTGCTTATGGTCGGGGGTGACCACTGGTGTGGAGCAACTATCTCCCATGTTGGTAATGAACAGATCTAGTATACTGGAGCCCCTGGTGGGACTATGGATTAGTTGATCCAGGACTTTGGAATTTATGAATTCCAAGAACTGTTGGGAAAAGGTGCTGGTACCAGAGTAGGTTTCCCAGGTAATGGCAGGGTAGTTGAAATCACCCAGTATTAAGGTGTTTGGTTGTATCTTAATATTTTCCAGTATGTTTAGAAAGGTGTAGTGAGAATCTTGGGGCATGATGGGGGATTTGTAACAAGCTACAATTTGGATTGCAGTCTTACCTAGTGTTAGTTGCACCAGGAGAATTTCATATGCATTGTTTTGGGCAACTAGCCTAGAGGTGTGAATATTCTTGGTGAATATGGACACTCCTCCACCTTTAGTGTTTCGGTCTTGGTTTGGTGGCCGAAAAGTGTGTTAAGAGTTGTAGCCTGGTATTGCAGGGCTGCTCTCTCGAGCCTTGAACAAGGTCTCAGTTACTGCACAGATATCTATGTTCCCCATTTTTAGGAGTGCCTCGAGAGAGTGCATTTCGAGATTTAGACTTCTAGCATTACCTTCAGATTTTGCATGCTTGTATCTGTTACGGTGGTGGTTTTGTCGTTTGAACCTTGCCTAAAAAAGGCACTATAGGGGTGGCAAGAGCTTTAGCCAGTAACCTGAATCCCAGGGGTGACAGGCGCAGACCATCTTTGGCAAAGCAGTGTGGTTTGTCGATCATGTCTTCCCAGGCAGACAGATACTGGATCCCCTTTGAATGACACCAAAAGCTTAGCCAATTGTTGAAGTCAGTCATTTTGTCCTTATACTGTGGTATCATTCTGTCCGAAGGCAGGATGCTACTCAGGGCTAAGGTCATACCTGTCTGGGCCACATGATCTGAGAGCTCTTCCATGTCTCTCTTCATGTAGTCCAGGGAGGAACGTCTCAAGTCATTCACTCCAACATGGACAATGACAAGAGTTGTATTTGTACTTGTTGTGGAGTGACTTCAGTGCATGTGTTATGTGGCGGATCCTGGCACCCAACAGGCAGCTGACTGTAATTTTCTCCTTGTTCAGCCTGGTGAGTGGGACATCAGTATGCCTGACTGTAGTCACCTATGACTAAAGTGTTGGGTACATTGTCTTGCATTAGGGGCTGTTGTTGGGTGACACACTGGTGTTGTGAGCTATGTGTCACTTTGGTTGTGACTGGTGTTTGTTTGCGTTTTAGCTTCGGAAGTCCTTGTTGCTTGGGCAGGTTAATGTTATCGGCCTCCGCATATATGGGTTTAGTGTTGCTATGTGTGGGTGTTGATGGTGTGGGTTTTGAAGGGCTATGTGTTGCTTGAGGTGTAGTGCAGGTGTCAACCTTCTCCTCTTGACTGTCTTAACACAGTCTTCGCTGGAGAGAGCTTTGCTTCCAGTTTGGCTATGTAAGTGCATCTCACAGGTTATAGTGTTGGGTGGTAGGAGGAGAGGATTGTCTGTGTACATGAGGAAGTTGCTGCATTGCCCCAGTATGCCCAGATTTACCAGGTGGACAGGAGAAATCACCGGAAGCTGACCCTTGGACATGCTTGTTCACCTAATTCCCCCCATTTAGCAGATGGGTTTGATAGCTCTGTATATCTCTTCCCCCTTCACTCCTTTAATCTTGCTTCCTTCCTGTATATGCTCAGGTTCCATAAGGTGGATTTATATTCTCTGTATCACAGGCTGCACCCATGCCATAATCCAGTGCAAGAGCCCTCTGATGTAGGAGTGGCTCTGCACTGCTTGGGGAGTAAGAAAGAACAAAGGATAGCACAGGGATATGCCACCTGTGGACTAGATGTGTGAAGATATCCGAGGTAAGTTGATACCAGCCCGACCATGTAGGAAGTGTACAGATTTGTAAAAGTGTGGCTGAATGTTGTACTTTGCTAGTAGCAGAGATCCCTGCAAGTTGACTGCAATAATGACCACACTTGAACATGTACAGTTGTGGTAAGTTGGCCAAACAACTGCTCTTTCTTCTTCCAGCACCAACTTAGCCATTATGATTGCCTTTTGAAAGTGGTTGCTGCATGTTATGAGCTAGCACAGATGTTATGAAATGCCATTGGCATCACCCATTGTGGGGAATGGCGTCTTCACTGGTTTGTTGTCCTGAAATGGTGCTACCTTGACTTGCTCCATCAGGGTAAGTGGAGGCTTACAAGAGGAGAGTAGGCCAGATATGTACTACAGTATTTTAAAAAATTGTCTTGCACTGTGAACCTTGTACAAGTATGCTTTAACAGTGTGCATTTTCTTTTGCATCACCTGGGGGACATCAATTCAACATGTTTATATATTGCAGAAGGCAAGAGCACCTCTCCAGGCAGATGAAGTGTGTGTTCTGTTGCAGTGGTGCTTTTGTTGTATACATGTGCACTGTGTTTTTCCATTGTGTTATCTGTCTTCAGGCTCATTTGCGGAAAAGGTGGAGAAGTAGGCATGCTCACCTTGGCCGCTATCATCCACTGCATCTGGGACTGGGTCATCAGTGCCTGCCAGGTCTGCCTCTCAAAAAAGGGAGTGATGGGTCCCTGTACTGGGAGTGACTTAGTGTGTTCACTGGTACTGTCTGTATCTCCCCTATGAAGTGTGTGCAGACTTCTGTCTGGAAGATGAAGTGTGGATGTCTAGTGCTGTCCCAGCATGAGATGTGGATGCTGGTCACTAGGCAGTTGGATAGCACTGTGGAACATTTTCTAGTGCAACGGGCAGGTCCCACCCATCTCCAAGAGAGCAGGTGGCAATACCTTTAGCCATCTAGGCAATTGATGCCTAGGCTTGTTGCTCTCTGGGCCAGCCTGGAAGCCAGACATGAGAGGAGCCTATTCCTTTTCTTTCTAATTGTGCTTCTACCCTTGTGTTTCATTCTCCATCCCTTGTTTATTTTGTGTTCCTCCCAGTTACCAGCTGTCATCCCTTGGTATGTATATGTTCATGTGATATCATCCTCACTTTTGTATGTATTCACTAACATTTTGTGCCCTTTGGATTTCAGAGGAGAAGCTTTTTCACTGGGACCTTTCAGTTAAGAGCATCTGTTTTGGTATTGTAGGCTTTGGAGCATCTCCTGAAGTCAGAACCTTTACTGATGAGGTTGTACTGTTAGGCAGTGGTATGATGTTTGGACTAGGAGTGAGTAGGAAGGCTTGTGTATTAGAGACTTGCAAAAGGATTCCCTGAGTTTAACATCAAGCCATGCAAAATTATGTCTTCAAATCCAGTGGAATTTAATACCTTGACATACACCCTGAGAACAATGGCAAGCATTCATATGGTCTTCAGGATGTCAGACGGTTAAGAAAAGATAGGTTTGCTTTTAGTGACACAGTTGTCTTATTCCTTCTTCCAGGGTAGGGGGGGAGTAGGAGCTATATCCATTTCAGTAAGTTGAGGGGGGTTACCTGTATGAACCACCCATTCCAGCTGATTCACTGTCTTACACTAAAGGCTTGATCAAAAATGCCAAACCTCATACTTATGACACCTTGTTGGGAGACTGAGTCTGGTTACAAGCTGTCCATACCCAGTCCTTAGTCACTTGCGAAGTAAAATACTTGTAATTAACTGCCTGATCTGTATAGTAATTATTACTACTAAGTTCTCATATAAAAGCAATTCTTCAACTATGGGATCTCATTGTTTACACTTTTTGGGGTCCTAGAGGCTTCCAGGAATCCAATGCTTCTCTGTTTAGACTGATGACTTTAGTCTGCCATCTTAATTAACTTGTGGTTATCTTTGTGTTACTTCAAACACCAGGTAAATATTGGTCTCATTCTTCAGAGTTTGCTTCCCAGGGTTTGGCCTTTGGTGATTTATTAGAGGGCAGAACTTTGAGTCATCATTGCCGTGGTAAGGTAGTATTTACAGGAACTCCATCAAAGCTGACTCCTTGAGAAAAAAAGTTATCTGTGGGATATGAAATTTGGTATGCTGCTGCATCTTACCTTTGAAGTGGTCGGTTTGGAGAAGTTGAAGTTTGTATCCTGGAAGACCCTGTTTCTCATGGCCATCACTCCCATCCGTTACAATACCAAGTGGAGTCATCCATGTGAAGTGTGTTTTAATCACAGTACTGGACATCTCTGAGTGAATTATTTTGACCTGAAAATTGCCTGAGAGACATCTCTTGATTAATCCATACACCGACCACTTTTACCATAAGAAGTGTAGGATAGGATATTGTCCACACTCTGGATATCCACAAGTTGCAGCTTTGCCTACAGAAGATGCATGAATGCAGGCAATGGAGCATTTGTTTTATATAATTTCTTCCTTGTTGAAAAGGTGCATTTGTAGCAAAGCATAAACTTTCCAAGGGGTGAGAATACTGCATTGTTTTTTGCCACCAAAACTAAAACGGACTCCTGAGGGTTGTGAGGTAGGTAGTTCTTGTAATATTTGTTTCATGAAGGTGTCTTACCATAAGGATGCAGACATGTACATCATGTGAAACTGTCAAACACTGTAGTCTTTAATCAGCTGCATAAGTATTATTTCCTTTGTAAAGGCAGTACTAAACGCCAGTTTGTCCTGAATCTTTCTTTTTTGTCTTTTGGGTTACTGCTTGACATTCAGCATAATTGTTAAATGCTACATTGTTGGAAAGATTTGATTGTTTGTATAAGATAAGTGAGAACTCACCACATCAGCTGTCTTTAAGAGGGTCTTATACAGTTAGTACTTTTTCTACATCCTCACACTCCCCTTTGCCTGAACAGTTTCTGCTGTTTTAATAAGCATTCAATAAAGTATGTATGTAAGCATTATTTTCTGAGCTTGTAATTTAGTTTTGTTATTGTTTGAACCCAGTTCAAAAGGGGGGAGGAGGGGTCAGTACATGAGAAACCTTTCTGTGCCTGCACTCATAATTCCTGCACATAGACACTGCTTGGGCTGAAGAGGAATTGCATTCATGAGCAAAGAGGTTATACTTATTGCAGCTTTGCAAGAGGCACACACTAGGTATTTACTGAAGTGTTACACCTACTGCAGAGGCCCGTTTCATATCTTGTCTGATATGGTGACTGCTCACCCATCTGTTATTTAAGTGGTTGGTTGTTTTAACTTATTTTCATGTTTATTTGTTTATTCACTTGTCATTTTTCTGTCGTATAGTAAAGCCATTAAAGAAAAAGATGACAAAGAAAAGAGTGGGAAAGAAAAAGAAAAAAAAGAGAAAACTCCAACTGCTACTCCAGAGGCCAAAGTACCTGGGAAAGATGGTAAAGAAAAACCAAAAGAAGAAAGGGTGAGCAAAGATGAGAAAGTACGAGAGACCAAGGAAAGAACACCAAAAGCAGAAAAGGAAAAAGAGAAACTGAAGAAGGAAGACAAATGTTCGAAGGATGATAAGTCAAAGGCAGTAAATGTTAACCTGGAGTCCAGATCATCCACTGAGAAGGAGAGGGAGAAGGAGCCATCCAAAGAAAGAGAAGTAACCAAGGATGCCAAATACAAAGAGGGCGCTAAGGGAGGAGAAAAGATGGCGGTCACTGGGTCCTTGAAGTCTCCCGTTTCCCGATTAGACAGCTTAGAATCTGAAAGAGGTAAGCAGTCCTGTGAATTTGTTATTTTTTTATGTGCAGTAATTGCATAATTATTCAGAAAGGCATAGAATATTTGTGCTGTCTCTAAAACTTAAAGCTGTAATTGTAGTGGAGCTGTTCCTAGAGAAGGCAGTGTATATACAAGTGAGATGCTGGAAGGTGGTATATTAGTTAATGCATCCCGAAGACTGAGGGATAATGTATTCTTTCACCAATTATTGGAAATTATGACCTTTAAAATAATCTTATTTATGAGACAAAGGGATATTTTCCCTTAGTCCCTAGTAAAAGTGACCATCTTTAAAGCACTCCGTGGAGTTAAAATAGAAATATTTCTGCTACAAAGCAAACACAGTGTCAGAATAGTAGTAGTAGTCCACTAATACCAGCATTCCTGTGACAGTACATTTTCATTTTAGGCACATCCATATATTTCTTGTGTAATGCTTCCCTTTTAATTTAAAGCAGTGTATTGGATATGTTCACAAAAATAGTGCTTTGCTGCCACTCTTAATTCTACATTTACTTTTTGTCCGTCATTAAACTATATTTATATCATTCTTGTACATTTTAATACTGCAGCTTGTTGAACTCTAACCTTAACCCACACACCTTTATTCTGTACTATTCATGTCATCCTAATGAGAATTAGTAGATATTTGAACTAGTCATATTAAATATGTGTGTGTCATACATCTAGATATTTTATAGTGGCAATTGTTGCAGTAGGTTCATTATGTAAGATGTAATTCCTGTGGTATAGGATCTCACTCCTTCAGCTATAATTTGCCTACTATGTGACCCTGAGCAAGTCACTTAACCTGACATTGCTCACAGGCATACCTCTCAACCCCCATAATGGGGGAGGGACAAAGGCCCAAAAATACAGACAGATTGTAAATATTGCTCTTATAAACTCAAAGTTGCTAAAGTAACAGGATGTTCTTCATCTCACATTGCTGCAGTCCTAACACTTGGGTAGTCCGCTGTCCCAGTCGGCCCGAATACCAAAGTATAAGGCTGACGTCGGTCAAGGCGCATTAGTCTGACGTCAGGGAACAAATGCGCATGACCAACGTCATTTCCTCAGTCTTTTTTGCCGCATGGTCCGATGCAGAAGCAGTTTTGCAAGTGCAGGTTGGCGTTCTGAGATTTTCCGAAGTCGGAGTTTCAGACCGAATCCAAGTTGGCTAAGTACCCCGTTGGAGAATATTTTGTTTTTTTCTTGCCTCAGTATTTTACCGGATGTCAGAAAAAGTGAATAACTGTATTTCTTGTGGGAAACAGATACCTCATAGGGATTACCATACCTTGTGTATACCTTGCTTAGGGCCTGAGCACGACGTTGTTGGCTGTCGCTCTTGTGCTAGATTTAACAAACGCACTATAAAGAGAAGATTAGATTGTGCCAGGTTAGTTTTTGGGAAGCGGTGTAATTATAAAATGCCGTTGGATGCTCCGACGCCCGCTTCGTCAAAAAAGCGCAAGGACAAAACGGCAAAGCCTAGGCTGGAAGAACCGTCCGTGCGGACGTCGGTTCTTTAGAGGGCTCGGTGGAGCCAGAGGTTCAGCCAGTAATTTCTTTGGAATCCCAGGGAGAGACTTTATTATTGCAAGATGTGACCTCTCAGGAGGTAGGCCAGGCGGAAGGGGCTTCTCAGGTAGCTGTTCTTCCCTCCCTTCCTAAGGTGGTTAGGCCCTCCTGCTGTTTCCAAGGCTTCTCCCAGGGGCAGGCCAGGTTTGGTTTCAGGTGTTACCCCTAGTTCTTCAGGGTCTGTACCTAAGAAGCATATGCTTAAGATGGCAGAAGATTTGATTACAATGATTAGAGGTTCTATGCCCCCTCCTGATAAGAGACCTAGGGTGGAACCTGAGCTTGGGAGTTTTGAGCAGTGTTCGGATGCTTCTGGGTCTTTGGCTGAAGACTTGCAGGAGTATTCCCTTACTCTGATTCTGATGTGGATGATTCTACTCCTTCTGCTTCTCCTCCTGAGGATTTTTCATTTTCAGAGACTCTTCATTCCATGAGGGAGCATTTTAAATGGGAAGGTCAGGATTTCTCTGATTCCAGGAAAAGGCTTAGGGAATTTTTGTTTCTTTCCAGCATAGGCCTTTAGCTATAACTCCTGTTCTAGATGTGGTGGAGGATGTTTTGCAGAGGCTTCTCTGAACCCTGATTCTTTGCCTCCTGCTCCAGTTAAACCGGATAGATATTATAGGGTGCCTGAAGCTCATAAGTATCTTTTAAGAGTCCTAGGGCAGACCCAGAAACTGTTTCACAGGGGCCTAAAGGTGTTAAGGCTTCTGTTGTTAAAAATCCTGTTCCTCCGGATAAAGAGGCAAGGGCTTTGGATAGATGGGGAAAGAAAGTGTATACTTCTTCCACTTTGGCCATGAGAGCTTTGAATTGCCAGTTTCACATGTTGAAATACCAGAATTATCTCCTTTCACAATTAAAGTCTAAGGTGGATGCTTTGGCGGAAGGTATTGAGTGTAAAGAATTGCAGGATTTAGTTCATGTTTCTGAACAGGTGGGTAAGCATTCTTTGCAATGTGGTTTTGATGCTGTGCAGGCCTCTTCGAGGGTGGCTGCCACTGGTTCGGTTCTTCGCAGGCACGCCTGGCTGAGGGATCAGAATTTAGCTGAGCATGTGAAGACAAGGATTTTAGATGCTCCTTTACAATCTGATGTGTTGTTTGGTTCGCCTGTGGAAGCAGTTCTAAAGAAAATGGAAGACAAGGCTAAGTCTATGCAGACTGTTAAAGATTTTGCAGGTTCAGCCTCCAAGTTTAGTAGAAATTGGCCTACCAAGGGGTGGACATATCCTGCTTATGATTCCCAGTCTAGGGGTAGGTCTAGACGTGGTAGGGGCAGAGCTCAAGGTTCTTTTAGGCCTAGAACAGGGAGTTCACCTGCTCAGTCTTCTGGTGAGGGCAGGGGTCAGTCCTTTCGTAAACAGACCCAATGACCTGCCTTTTCAGCTGCCAGAATCCTCTCGTCTGGCAGCACCTTTGGGAGGAAGGTTGGCACTTTTCAAAGAAAACTGGAATTTAATTACCCAAGACAAATGGGTATTGGATATCATTCACCACGGTTACAGGTTTTATTTCCATACCTTGCCTCCTTTCAAAGGCATGCCAGACATTCCTCCTCAACAAAGGAAAGAGGCTCACAGGCAAATTTCTCTGTTGCTCCAAATAGGGGCCATTCAGCCGGTTCCTGTGCCAGAAAGGGGCCTAGGATTTTATTCTCGCCTGTTCCTAGTACCAAAAAAGGGGAACACTTGGAGACCAATTTTAGATCTGTCTCTCCTCAACACTTATCTGGACATTCCCAAGTTCAAAATGTTGACGTTACAACAGCTTTTACCTCTGCTGGGCAAAGATCACTGGATGGTAACTTTGGATCTCAAGGAAGCTTACCTTCATGTTCCTATCTGTCTAATTTGCAGGAAGTATCTGCGTTTTCGAGCTGGGAATTCTCATTATCAGTTCTCTGCATTGCCCTTTGGCTTATCTACTGCGCCCAGAGTGTTCACAAAGGTTCTGGCTCCAGTGATAGCTTTCTTCAGGCTAAAAGGAATACAAATCTATCCTTATTTGGACGATTGCCTGCTTCTGGCTCAAGAAAGGGACGTGCTTCTTCAGCATTTGGGATATGTGATAGCAGTGCTAAGATGCCTAGGGTATTCTGTGAACGAAATAAAGTCCAGTCTAGTACCCTCTCAAGACATGTGCTTTCTGGGTGTGAGACTGAATACAGCAACCCAGATGGCCTTTTTAACCCCGGACAAACAAAAGAATCTTTCTCTTTACTTCCATCAACTATCTCATCAGTCCGGGCTGACTGCAAGGACAGTCCTTCAAGCCTTAGGGTTCATGGCATCTTGTATTCTGGTACTTCCCAATGCCAAACTGCATATGAGGAAGCTACAATGGTATCTCAAAATGTATGGACACAGCACTGCCAGGATTTGGACACTGTCATTCAAATAATACCTTGCATTCAAAAGGAATTTTTGTGGTGGGCTCAGGAATGTCACCTAAACAAGGGACTCTCTGTGACCCGGCCAGAGGCGAGTCAGATTCTAACGACAGATGCCTCAGACACAGCTTGGGGAGCTCATCTGAATGGAAAGTGGATACAAGACAAGTGGCCTGCCAGACTGCAGCATCTACATATCAACATGAAGGAGATGTTAGCAGTCCAGTTTGCATTACTGGCTTTCAAGGATTTTCTTCTTCCAGGGCAGGTGTTGATTCTAACAGACAACACAACTGTCATGTGGTACATCAACAAACAAGGGGAACACATTCTTATCCTCTATGCAGGCAAGCAATGATTTTGTGGGAGACTGCGTTAAGCTTGCAACTGAATCTTCAAGCAAGGTTTCTGCCAGGAGCACAGAACTCCTTAGCAGATGTGTTAAGCAGGCAAATCATGGATCCCCACGAGTGGAAACTGGATCTTCATGTATTTCAGACATTGACAGTGTCCTGGGGAACTCCAGACATAGATCTGTTCGCTTCTCCACTAAACCACCAGCTGCCAAAGTTTTGCACCTAAAAGGTTTCATCACACAGCCTTGAAAGTGGATGCTCTTTCTTTCAGTTGGAAAAATCTTCATGTGTATGCCTTTCCACCTCTGCCTCTCCTCCCAAAGGTACTCCTAAAGGTCAGACAAGACAAGCCAAGGATGATTTTAATAGCTCCAGATTGGCCTCGGCAGCACTGGTACCCATTGCTGAGGAGCCTGGTAAGGAAGCCTCCATGGCCCTTACCTTTGATTCCACACCTATTGTCTCAGAAGGACGGGCATCTACTCAATGTCAAGCTTCACTCTCTTCATCTAACAGCCTGGCATATTCTGTTTTGAACCATAGCAGGTCTCAGCTTCCTCAACAAGTTTTGAATGTGATTATGGAAGCCAGAAGACCTAGTACAAGGAAAGTGTACGCAGAAAATGGAAGAGATTTTTATTTTGGTGTACAGCAAAGGATTTGGATGTTTCTGAGCCAAATTTGAGTGTGGCTCTTCAATATCTTACTGAGTTATTGGACAAAGGTTTGTCTTTCTCTTCCATTAAGATTCATGCTGCAGCAATTTCAGCTCACTATGATTGTGACCCACCATTGTTTTCTCATCCTTTGTTCAAGCAATTTCTTAGAGGGCAAAGAATATAAGACCCCCGTAGAGCTCCTACTCCTGCTTGGGACCTCAATTTTGTGTTGGAGAAACTCACTCTACAACCTTTTGAGCCTGCAGCTACTGCTGAATTGAAATATTTGTCATGGAAGACTGCTTTTTTGTTGGCCATTACCTCTGCAAGAAGGGTGTCTGAATTGCAGGCCCTTATGGCGGTTGAGCCTTTCCTGATTTTTCATAAGGATAGGGTATCTTTACGTACTAATCCTTCCTTTATGCCTAAAGTGGTTTCTAGTGTGGCTTTAAACCAAACTATTCATTTGCCTACTTTTTATGCAGATCCCCAAAATAAGGGGAAAAGATTTTGCACTCTTTAGATGTACACAGGCAGTTGCGTTATTATTTAAGCAGGACTAAGGATTTTAGGCAGTCTCAGCAGTTGTTTGTTTCTTTTGCTTTGAGTTCTCAGGGCAAGCCTGTGTCAAAACAAACTATTTCTAAGTGGATTGGGTTTTGCATTGCATTTTGTTATTCCCATCATGGCAAGGAGATTCCAGCTGGGATTAGGCCTCATTCCACTAGGGCTACTGCCACTTCAACAGCATTTCTAAGGGGGGTGGCAACTAAGGATATTTTGGAGGCAGCTACTTGGAGTTCAGTGCATACTTTCTCTAAGCATTACCACCTTCCTCTCTACTCTAAGTCTAGGGCTGGTTTTACCACGGCTGTTTTGCAGGGCATGTTGTCAGCTCCAGCTTCTTTGTGATTTGCCAGCCTCCCTTACCTCTGCTTTGGGATTCTACCCAAGTGTTAGGACTGCAGCAATGTGAGATGAAGAACATAGTACAGTTTTGTACCTACCATAAATGTAGATGTTCGAAGATCCACATTGCTGCAGTCCAATTTACCCTCCCTCCTTCCCCTCTGTGTTTAGGGGTGGTTGTGTGGGTGGGGTTGTACTTTTATAATTTGTATATATTGTACATATGTTTGGTACAGGAGTGTTTGGTGTTTTTTGGTTTTGGCCTTATCTTTTTAGGGTCTTCTGACATCTGGGGCAAGAAAAGACTGAGGAAATGACGTTGGTCATGCGCATTTGTTCCCTGACGTCCTGATGTCAGACTAATGCGCCTTGACCGACGTCAGCCTTATACTTTGGTATTCGGGCCGACTGGGACAGCGGACTACCCAAGTGTTAGGACTGCAGCAATGTGGATCTTCGAACATCTACATTTATGGTAGGTACAAAACTGTACTTTTTGCATTAGCATGACATTTCTGAAGGATATGAAGTCTGATTCTCAAGTATCTTTCATTGTTTAGTGACTTCAGTCCTCATTGATTTGCCAGAAAAACAAAATTTTGAGAAACGGACCAAAAATTAGTCAAAAATTTGGACATTTTTCAAAAATCCTGACAGTTGAGAGGTATGGTCCTGGGTTGCTCTTGAAAAGTTATTGTGTCCTGTGAGTCTACCTGGTTAACTAATAGGTATTATTGTTAATCATTGTCTTCATCATTATTGTCCTCTTCTGTTGCTATCCCTTTTATAGCCCTTAGTCACTTGTGGATGCTACCATACCACTCCTTTCTGCTTGTAAGTTCATATTTTTTTCTTCCTTGTTAAATTCCTTTGTTTTGTGGCTAAGCATGTTTCCATTTGCTGACCAGGAATTTTTTTGTATTTCCTGACCAAGAAGTTCACTTAGTCATAACCCAGTTTTGGTGTTGGCTTGAGAAGAATAGCGCCAAATAAATAATAAAGCAGTAGCTGCATCAAAAAATGCAGTAGTGATAAGTGCAGACAGTGTTACACACAAATTATGGGGTAGAATAGTACTGTGTTACAGAAGTATATACAGCTATATGTAATCTGCTGTTACAAATGTGTGAGAAACCATTGCCCACATTAATGAAACAAACTTTGCTATGTTACATTTGCATGAACAGTTGCTCATAACTTGTAGCTGTAACATTGTGGGGCCTCCTTGCTGGTTCTTGTAGTTTGTTTCCCCCTCTCCACTAGTCGCAATCTGAATTTTTTTCAGAATATCTCAGACTTTTTGCTGGAACATGCTATGACATCACACATTGTGTGCCTACCTCTTGAGTCAATCACATTTTGCTGCTAATCACAGATCTCAGTCTCAATGCATGTGGTGAAAAGTTCCACTTTTGATACCTAGTTTCAGATCCACAGGGCGTTCTTGTAACTGCTAGAAAACTGGCCAAGACCCACACTGGCATTTCTGTTGTCATGGAGTGGATTTCTGTGTGAATTGTTCCTTCATTTGTCAGTAGTTCAACCCTACCACCTACAGATGTCAAAGTGGGAACACCTTAGCCTGCTTTATTAGCAGGAGAATGGTGGCATTTGAAAGTCCCCTGCTTGATGACTGCTAAATGTGTTCTGTGTGCAGCCCTGAGCCTCAGCAGAACACTACCACAGAGCTGAAGCATGGAAAACAGGCCAGATCTTAACCCTTCTGCAAGCAAGTCCACTAGTGGAACTGCTTTCCAGGTGGTGGCCAGTACTGATTTTGTTCTTGACCGTGAAAGACTCAAGTATGCACTAGCCTTTTACTTAGACAGATTGGGTCGGACCCAGAGGAGAAGCATCCCTGACTCCTACCCTATGGTTTATTCCATGACCTAGCCACTGCCATTATGTTTGAACAGCCAGAGCTCAAGAATAATTGGCCTTGGACTTTCCAAGATGGCTGTACACTGATTAACAGCTTAACTTTCCTAGTGTAAAATAAATAGACTGAAAGACAGGGGGCAGGAAATGTCACTTTTAGTAAATTCCGTTGCTGGCTAGTAAGTACACTGCCTGGTTGCAAGTAAAGAAGAAATTTAGAGCCTGAATGAAAATCACCTGGAAAGGTGAAGAGAAAACACTGACTGTGAAGAATCTTTCAGCTGTTTTGCAAAAAGCAGTTCAAGCTGCTGCTTTCATGGAAGAAGTGGCTTCCAGTAATCTAGAGGAAAAAAGCAAGTTAAAAGTGATCAGATGATTGAAGTAAACAAAATACTGAAGGTGTATAACAACCCAGACTGCAAAAGGCTGGGAAAAAAGGAAGAAGCTTTAAACCGATAATCAGGTGAGCTGATAAAACTGCAAAAAATAGAGTTTGAAATGAAGAAAAGTCTGGCTGAGTGTGAAACTGTGAAAGAAGACATGGTTCAAAAATAGTAGATTTGTAGGACAGAGCATGTAGGGAAAATTTGAGATTTTCTGCTGCACCAGACAATCTAGAAGGAACAAAGTTAATTTTATGAAGGCAGAAATAAGAAGAATAAGAATGTGGACTGGTATTTCACAGCAGGGACTGTTAATTGAAAAGACATGCTGTTTGCTCCAAATATGGCCATAAGAAAGCAGCCAAGACCTTTATTTGTAAAGATGGAAACCTACCAGCAGAAAGTTAATCCTGACAAAACTGTGGCAAAAGGTCAAAGTATTAAAATTTAAAGACAGTGGAATGTTTGTGGAAAATGATTATTCACTGTTCATCTGGCAGAAGTGAAATACATTTATTCTAGCAGCCAGGGAATGTCGAGAGTCAGGTGTGGGATTCAAGCTGCTATATCCAGTTGTCTTCAGAATATTTTTTCCCGGAGATTCAGAATCATTTTTTTTATTCAAATCAGGCTAAAGAAGAAATAGTTTGTCCAACAAAAAGTGAGTCATCGAGCAGAGGGGGACAGAAATGGAGATGAACACTAAGATGACCAGCAACATGAACATTAGTGAATAAATGTGAGACTGCAAAGCATCAGTCACTTTTGTGAAATACGACTTTACTGGAAAGAGTGGGGCATTTGTTGACATTTCAAACATATGGGTAACTGAAAGGCATTTGCATCACTTTATATCATTAATGTTTGGAAGGGCACCGACAGGAGGGTAAGAGGAAGGAAAAAGGTAACTGTAAGTATAACCGTTTCTGTTTTTGTAACAGTATTTGTGAGAAACTTTTCACTATATAAATTGCATGTTTTATAGTAAACAGTTTTTATTTGTATGTGATAGATACTAAAGTAAACAGATGCTTTGTTTCTCTTTTTTTAGTACTAAATGTAGACATTACAGTGCAAAAAGAGAAAAAAAATAGACAAAATCATGTTTGTTAATAGGCTGTAATTTTGGCTGTTGAGGTGAGGGATGGAGTGCAAAAGTATGCAGATCATAATATATGTACGAGCTGATGCGTTTTCTCTTTTGGTTAGGCAAATGAACTATGACTCTTGGCGTTGCCTAATAGCAAGTTTAAATTGGAAACAAGTAAATAAGAGAACGCTGCCTATATTGCAAAGTTCTTTTAGCAGTAAATGTTTCAGCTTGTCTTTATAAGCCTGCAGCTGAGGACTACATTTTTTTTCTTGCGTTTTCCTGCTGACAATCGGTTAATAGAACAATAAAAAGCCAGAACCCTAATTTCTTCAAGGTTAAAAGTTAATGTTTTCTGAAAGCATGTAAATTGTTCATATCTGGGAAGGTGATAAGGATAAAAAAAGAACAGACGCCAATTAGTGTAACTAGGAGCACAGGCGATAACATGCACCTTAACATGGATAACCTCAGTTTTAGGTTAATTAAGACCTGTGTTTGCAGTTGTCTACAGTTGTTCTTACTAGGGTTAAGTTCATTATTTAAATGTGTATATAGCTTTGTGTATGTGTTAAGTTAATGAGTTATGGGGATGTTCTGAGGGTTTTTTCTTGTTTGCTTGTTTTAATGAAAACCCTCAAACAAAAAAAAAACACTATTGTAAAATGTGAGGTAGGTGCCAGTTTTGATAAGAAAAAACTGTATAAAGGATTAGCCTGCCAAGCAGTGCGTGTGCATGCATCTCAAAACCTGGAAATGGACATTTAAAAAGCAATCGTATATAATAGGTGGTAATAATGACTTGTTATCATAATGGTGACATTTTCCATGTTGTCTTGGAATGTGAAAGGTTTCTTAAGTATAGACAAAAATGAAAGTAATTATATTAAGAAATGTCGGGTGCAAATAGCAGTGCTACAGGAGATGCCTTTGGGAAGAACTGAGTACATGAATTTGGTAAAGAGAGGATTAGATGGATATTCAGTAGAATATCAGGGACAGAGGAAAAAAGGAGTTCTGTAATTGCTAGATGAGCTCCAGTAGTAAAAGAAATGGAAAAAAATGACAGTAACAGACTTGTGGCAGCAAGAGGCTTTTGGAAAGGGGTTAGGATTATGCTGACATGTATTTGTATTCTACCTAAAACTGGGATTATGGGATCTTAAAAAAATAATTTTCAACAGGGAATATTACTTATAGGTGGGGACTACAGTTTGATTTGCAATGATGAAGATGTATCTGGGGAGCCTAGAAGAGAAAATATAACCAAAGGGGTTGGATTTTTGAAGATATTTGTGAAAATATTTGGTATGGAAGAAGTGAATACAATAATAGGAACTCTGAGGTAATTTGCATATTATTCCCTAATGTACAATAACTGGGTTAGGCTAGACAAAAATTATATTTCACATTAACGTGCATTTAATTGAGAACTTTGACACATCAAATAACTATTTCAGATCATGTGCAAATAATTATCAAGACAAAAATGCAGGGTTATGAAGTAAAGATGAGACGTGACACTTCCATATCTACCTATTAAAAAAAGAGAAATTTAAGGAATGAGTAGTGGAAATTATTTGGGAGTTAAGCAAGATAGAAAGTACTCCATAAGGTATAGCTAGTGAGTGAGATAAAATGAAAGTCTTCTTCTTTCAGCTTTTCCTGGTTAGGGGTCGCCACAGCGGATCATCTGTCCCGCTCATGATTGGCAGTGGAGTTTTACGGTGTTGAGTTGCCAGCCCGGCACCCAACCTTCCACAGAAGGCACACACACTCACACCTAGGGCCAGTTTAGTGTGTCCAGTCCACCTACTGCATGTCTTTGGGATGTGGGGGGAAACCAGAGCACCTGGAGGAAACCCACGCGACCACAGGGAGGACATGGAGACTCCGCACAGAAGTCACCCCAGCCGAGAATTGAACCGGAGAACCTCTTGCTGTGAGGCAGCAACACTAACCGCTGCACCACCGTGGCCGCCCAGTGGGATAAAATGAAAGTGAAGTTTAAAAATAGGGTAGAAATAAAATAAAAAAATCATATGGTTAAGAAGTAACGAGTTATTTGGAGAGGCTGACAAAGGTTAGGGTATTACAGAATAAGGGGAGTTTAACAGACCAAGAAGATGCATAATTGCAGAGTGCTAAAGAGAAAAATAAGGGATTACCTTGAGCTTACAGATTGCTGTTAAGCAGCTTTTTAATAACTCCAGGGCACAATATTTTCTGGCACAACAACTTGGGCAACAGAAAGTAGAAGGGATTGTTTACAAACGTAAGGAGCCTATAACAAGAAAAATAACCAGAGGTCCTGTTCAGGTGTTAGAGATATTTCAGAAAAGTTATGAAAATGTATATACAGCAGAAAAGTGGGA